>NC_051162.1:114344835-114381965 GCF_013339745.2 Dermacentor silvarum
GCGGCGACGGCAACAAAAACGTCAATGTGCACAACGGTGTGGTGCGCAGGCTACACAATTTAATTGCATTGCCGTCAATCATTCCGTGTAGTGCATTGCTCCATCGTTCCAGGCTATGTCACATTAGTCTATAGGATCAGGTTATACTGCAGCTTTGCTGGCCAACCACTTTCACAGCGTGTATTGGAGCCCAATGTTTTTGTTTGAAAACTAATTTTCACTTCCTCAATATATTTCAATGCCCTGCTGAATATTACTAGTGGCTATCAAACGTTCGCTACAGCGTCAATGCGTAGAATGTTGACTGAATAAAGCCTTTTACAACTTGGATACCCTAATGGTATCATGCCAGTACTTGGAAAAACCTTTGAAGGCAGGTCCCTGGTTAAACCAGCAGAAAAATGAACATTAGCTAATGATATCGTACTTTCCACTTGTTTTGTTTTCTTGGACAGTACTATGCACACTCAATCAAGGACAAGAAATTCATCTCTTGATTCATCTTTTGAAAATTCAGCTCGATTATGCCTGGAGGTCGATATGAACATAAATTTTGTATGTGGGGCAGACATCTACCCCCAAAGCGCACATGTTGCTTCTGTTCTGTTGCGGTATTTCTAGTGTGGGCATTTATTGTGCACTTCTTCATCATCTGTACATTATCATCATCATGCGTGTGCCCCTCATCTTCATCGCGCGTGCGGGCGCATCATCATCAGCGTGGACTGTCGAAGGCTATCGAAGGCTACCCACATACACGCAGGTTGGTGTCGCTCCCCCGGACAGTGTCCCCTCAATACCAATTGAGCCGTCATCGCCCCATATGACCGCACTATCTCACAGCGCACCGAGCGCCCCTTACTACCCGCCTTGGCGACCGTCTCGTCCTACCTGTTATTACTGTGGTTATCGCGGCCATATATCACGTTTTTGCCGCAAGCGCCAACAAGATGAACGTCGCGGGTACGACCTGTGTGAACGCGATGCGTATTCTGGTGGGGCCTCTTACTACAACCGTCGTTACGCTTCCCCTCCGCGCCATTCCCCATCTCCGCCCGCAAGGACCGAGATGCCGAATGGTTACCGTACCACCAGACGCCGATCCCCATCGCCCTTCCGCCGCTCCTCGTCACCGCTTCGGCCTGCCTGTTTCACCTCTGACCGCCGCCCGGAAAACTAAGTAATGCAGTTTTCGGAGGAAAAACTGCATTCACCGACAGGACTACAATTCCTCCAGCGCGCCCTTGTAATATGATGGCCGTGTTTGTTGAAGGTGTGCACGTTGAAGCTTTGGTGGACACCGGTGCGACTTTATCTGTTATGCATTCCGATTTGTGTAGGCGTCTCAGGAAAGTTACGACGCCTTATGATGGATCCGCGCTTGTTCAGCTCAAGGGAAAACAATCCGCCCTTCCGCGTTTTGTACAGTGCGTGTATCCATCGATGGCATCTTCCACTACATACAATTTGCTGTGCTGTCGCCCTGCTCCCACCAGCTCATTATAGGATGGGATTTCGTTGCCTCTGCTTCTGCTGCTATATGTTGTGGGCAAGGTGTCGTACATATGACCGACACCGACTATTCGCTCGGCGATGAACCGCACCAGCCACTTCGTCGACTCGCTGCAAAAGATACCGAGCTACCTCCAGGCTGTCAGCAAATTCTGACCATCACGTCCGACGCCATCGACCATGGCGATGTGTTAATGTTACCTTGTGCGCGTTGGCTCACAAAAGGGATAGCCATTGTTTCAGGCCTAGTTAGGTTCGATAATGGTTCTGCGCTTCTTGAAGCAAGGAACACAACACCTGAGAAAATTCTACTTCCTGAAGGCAGAACTTTGGCTTGCGTTGCTGATTCCAAGCCTCTCTCTGTCGTTCCCCTCAAGGCTGCTCCCTCTGAAATCCCTCCTGCTGGACATTCTGCCTCTACCTCCGCTCTTGCTGCTGTAATCAGCTAGAACTTGACCCCTTCGCAGACGCAACAGCTCCTTGCCTTGTTGAAGAAGCATGAAGGTTCATTTGACTCCCATTCTTCGTCATTGGGACAGACAACCGTCACAGCGCATCAGATTCAGACAGACGGCAGATCCATCTTGCGTCGCCGGCCGTATCGCGTGTCTCCAGCTGAGCGCAAAATTATTGAGCAAAACGTCGCCGACATGCTGCACCGTGAGATAATGCGCCCCTCTGCTAGCCCTTGGTCGTCTCCCATTGTTTTGCTCCGAAAAAAAGATGGCTCCGTGCGTTTCTGTGTAGATTATCGAGTGCTCAACAAGATCACGCGCAAGGATGTGTACCCCATGCCTCGCATTGACGATGCCCTCGATTCCCTGCAAGGTGCCGAGTACTTCTCCAGTCTTGATCTGCGTTCAGGTTACTGGCAAATACCGATGCACGAAGCCGACAAAGAAAAAACAGCGTTTGCAACCCCAGATGGTATTTACGAGTTCAACGTCATGCCCTTCGGCCTCTGCAATGCTCCCGCAACTTTTGAGCGCATCATCTACACCGTTCTGCGTGGCCTGAAGTGGAAGACCTGCTTGTGCTATCTGGATGATATTGTTATTTTCTCGTCGACATTTGCACAGCACCTGCAACGTCTCGATGAGATTCTCACGTGCATAGCCAGTGCTGGTCTTCAGCTCAACACCAAAAAGTGTCATTTTGCAAGCAAGATGATCAAGGTCTTAGGTCATATTGTAAGCAAGGATGGTATTCGACCTGATCCTGACAAGATTTCGGCGGTGCTTCACTTTCCTCGTCCAGAAAAGACCAAGGACCTACGCAGTTTCCTCGGCATCGCTTCCAATTTTCGCCGATTTATTCGCGATTTCGCCTCTATAGCTGCACCTTTACACCACTTACTTCGTTCTGGTGCTCCCTTAGTGTGGTAACCTAAATGTGAATCTGCCTTTGACCAGCTAAAGCGCGCCCTCACATCTGAACCTGTCCTGTGTCATTTTGATGAGACTGCTCCCACACTCTTGCACACGGATGCTAGCGGCCATGGCATCGCTGCTGTGCTCCTCCAGCGAGACAACTCTTCGCGTGAGAGAGTCGTTGCGTATGCCAGCCGCGTGCTCACACCTGCCGAGAAGAACTATACCATCACCGAGAAGGAGTGCCTCGCTGTCGTTTGGTCCGTCCAGAAATTTCGCCCTTACCTCCACGGTCGCCATTTTACCATCGTGACGGATAACCACGCCTTATGCTGGCTTTCCACACTCAAGAACTTGTCAGGGCGTCTTGGCCGCTGGATTCTTCGTCTCCAAGAATATGACTTTGAAATCATCTACAAGTCTAGTAAGAAGCACCAAGACGCAGACGCTCTTTCTCGCTGCCCGCTTCCTCAAGCCGCACTCATCAATGGTTCCGCCACCGCCTCCAGTGACGCACTCACTGACGTCTCTTCTACGGCGGTTTTGTCCTTCGCCACTCTTGATCATCTCCCTTCGCACGACCATGCATCATTTTCGTCTCAACAACTCGCTGACTCGTACTGTCGCCGTATTAAAGACCACCTTCGTGGAGCTTCGCGCCCGCCTAACGCCCGGCTTCGTCGACAGCTGACACAAGTTAAGCTTGAAAACTCCGTGCTGTACCGCCGTATCCACCATCCTGATGGACGACGCTGGTTACCCGTGCTACCTCGTTGCCTTCGTGCGCGTGTCCTTCAGGCCTTTCATGACGATTTGACTGCTGGCCACCTTGGCATCCAGAAAACTTACGACCGCATAAGAAGTCACTTCTACTGGCCTGGCCTGTCTACCAGTGTGGCGAGATACGTCACTTCCTGCGCCATTTGTCAGCGTCGCAAACGTCCAACATCAGCTCCTGCCGGACAACTACTACCAGTCTCATGTCCTGCGGAACCATTGAGGTTGTTGGCATCGATCTATATGGGCCACTTCCCATGACTCTCGCCGGTAGTCGATGGATAGTGACCGCCGTCGACCACCTGACGCGCTATGCCGAAACAGCCTGTGTAAGTTCAACATCGGCTTCCGAAGTCGCTGCCTTCATTCTTCAATCCATCATCCTGCGCCATGGCGCCCCTCGTGTCCTTCTGAGCGACCGCGGAAAGACATTCCTTTCCCAACTAGTAGGCGAAGTGCTCAAAGCCTCTGGCACCACTCACAAGACTACATCAAGTTATCATCCTCAGACCAACGGCCTGACTGAGCGGTTTCATCGTACGCTCTCTGACATGATAGCCGCCTATATTCAACCCGATCACAGAAACTGGGACACAATTTTGCCATTCGTCACCTTCGCGTATAACACCGCCGTTCAACGCACAACCGGTTACTCGCCATTCTACCTTGTTTATGGCCGTTCACCCAAATCCTTTCTCGATGTTTCTTTCTTCTAAGCCCCTATCAGTCCATCTCGATCTTCCTGTGAAGAATATGTTTCCCGCCTCGTCCATTGTCGCCAGCATGCCCGCGTCAACACCGCAGCTAGGCAGCGGGACCGCAAGGATCATTATGACGCATATCATCGCGTAGTATTCTACCAGCCTGGCGATGAAGTGCTGCTCTGGACACCAGTTCGCACTCCTGGGTTGTGCGAGAAGTTTCAGTGTCAGTTTATTGGCCCCTACACGGTCCTGGAAATGACTTCTCCAGTTAATTATCGAGTGACCCCTGTTGTTTCCTCAATTGACCGCCGTTGCCGCTCAACCGAAGTGGTCCACGTTTCTCGTATGAAGCCCTTCACGCGGCGTTCCCCGTACCTTTAGGCAGCGGCCAGGATGGCCGCTTTCGCGCGAGGAAAATTAGTGTGGGCATTTATTGTGCACTTCTTCATCATCTGTACATTATCATCATCATGCTTGTGCCCCTCATCTTCATCGCGCGTGCGGGCGCATCATCATCAGCGTGGACTGTCGAAGGCTGTTCAGGCTAGTTGTGGACGCCGCCCTTCTTCGCCGTGTCGTCTCTCGGGCTCAATAAAGGTCCGATCTTACTTTGACGTCACACTACATATAAGTGGCCAAGAAACCTGCACGTTCTTTCTCTGCTGCTCCTGCAAATGCGCGAGAGAATCCAAACTTGCGAACATAGGTTTATCAGAAGGGCGAAGGAGTGCAACAAGCGTGCAAATTGCGATTTGTAATTCATTTTCAAAGCAGTCAAGCAGCCTGGTGTGTTAAGTGTGGCGTCGAAAAAGAACAGCCCAGAGTAGTATTAAATGTGCTTGGAGGAAAAATATTCCGCAGTATGATTGTTATTTACCACAAGGACTACCATTCCTCAACGAAAAACGTAGCTATCATCAAGGTGGCTCATTTATGAAGTCTTGCGCATCTTTCATCGCATCTTTCTTCTTACATTTTAATGAACACGTTGATTATGCTTGAAACCTGTCCTTAAGCCTTTTTAGTTGCAAAAGCCGATTTGAGATAATGTTCACGGCAATTGGTGTTATAACAGTCTCCTAAAGGATACGCAAGCACCCTGCAGGTGGGATGTATATGGCACACACACACACACACACAAGAATTGCATACGTGGGTGCTTCAAAGGCGAAACAGCGGCTGTATATCTTCAAGCACCTAATAGCATCCTTATGTGCGCTACTCACTTTTCGCGCACATCCTTGATGGTGTTATAAGTACACGTGAGTATAAACATGTGCAGTGCTGGTTTTAAACAAGAACGACGCACATTTAGCACCCTGCGAGGTTTTGGGCTCAGCAGGGCCGCGGCTTCCGAGCGAGACGGTCATGCCAGGCTCCCACAAATGGAAACTAGGCAGACAAGTGGACAATAGCACCTTTACTCGAATATGTTGTGCCATCAGCTACAGCGTCTGAGAGCTGCCCCTTTTTGGGCTGGCCTCCATGCGTGCTGCTGGCAAAAGCCCGAGACTCCCTTGATGAGAGTGCCCCACACTGCCATTCCCCTCGGCGAAAGGAGAGACCAGTCCTCGGTATCGATGTCGAGGATTATGTCATGTGCAAGTCAGGGTTGCCCCGCAAAAGGTGTGGGCATAGCCAGTGAAAGATAGCAACTGCCCCTTAACAGTGATAGTCGACCGGATCTTTGGCCGGGGGTGCTGTTTAGTGGCCGCATACGCTGGTGATTGCCCACCAGATGTGCCCACCGTAATATCATGGGCACATAATACCTGGAAGAAAAAGCAGTGCGTCGTCTGGTGTATGCTGAGGAACAGGCAACGCAGGGTGACGTTCGTCAACAGGAGACTACTGAGAGGTTCTGCGGCCCTATGAGGGCGGTCGCCCAACAGCGGACGTGCCTGCTATTCCCCTGCTGGGAAGACACAAGGCCCTCCGCGCGATCTGCGCCGTCGAGGATGGTCTAGGTTGCCACCATGCTTCAAACCAACAATGGAAGGCGCCAAGGTGGAGTCATAGAATTATTGGAGAAATTCAGTTATGTGGTGCAATGAAGATCGACGCAAAAAGATTTTCCCTCTCTGAATTGAACTCTGTGGTTTTAGGTGCCAAAACCACGAGTCCCGAACAACATCGTTGGCTTGAGGTATGTAACGGCGTCATAGCAGTCAAAATAACGGCTCTTGCTTGCGTGTGGTAGACAAGGGTCAATGAGGTGTGCCGTCAACCGCCGGCAAACGCCCTCATTACGCTAAGGTAAAAGGTGCTGAATACCGACAAACGTTTCTCACTGGGAATTGGCGTCGAAGGCATCAACCGAAAATTCGAGGACGCTTAAGCTTCGCCTTTAAGAGTTGAACGCGATAACGTTATCGGGCCACGTTCGCATTGCAATTTTCTTTCCCTGGAAGCGCTTCACTGCAACACAGAACGTGGGAAGCCAGCTTACCAAGACCAAGCTTACACCGATACCCTTAAAGCCGGCTTCACTTTTAAACAGAAATGCATTGCTGGGAAGACAATTTTCTAGAGGCAATATAAGTGGTCTTATATTAAAATGTGAAGGCCCCAGCGCCTTTTTTATTATTTTTTTTTTCAATTCTTTGCGATTGCCCCGACGCGTGCGGTGTCGAAAAGGCATTATGCAGGCGAAGTCCCAATTTGACCTGCCGAGGATGCGAGAGCCATCTGGATATAATTTTCGCAAGTAAAGTAACCGAGCGCATGGCTGTAGGCCTGGTAAAAATGCTGGAAAAGCGGTTTGTGTTTCAGTTTCCTCGTAACAGAATTTTGTTTCCTCGTACATTCAAATTACAATCTGACGCCGAATGGTGAACAATCCGACGCCGAATCTGACGTCGAATGGTAAAGTCGTACTCTATCATTTTTCTGATGGATTTCACTGTGAGAAATTCCATTTTTGTTCACCCAAAACCTTGCACCACGTGGAGGGTCTGCGTGGTCGGGGTGGTTGGGGATGATTTTCTCCGCCACGGGCGCCGACATCGCACGCCGACGCACATGGCGACGCCGACGCCGCATTTTCTGCGACACGGAGCCCTTAACGATATAGCGTTATAATGTGTCCTCTGTGGAAGTAGACTCGAGAAGCGGCGCACAAGGGATGATGATGATATATGTTGTTTTGTGGCGCAAGGGCCAGCTATGGCCAAAGAGCGCCAAGACGTGGTGTACTGAGTGAGCAATGGTATGATCAATGACAGTGGATAGGTGTAGGGTGGCTGTAAAGGGGCCTAAAATCCTGCGCACTAAAGGTGCGTAAAAGACAAAAATACTAAGATCATGACAATGACGTGATAGGGGCGCAATGAATATAATATAGTATAAAAAAGTTGTAAGAGATACAAGGCACTACTGCCTCACAGGGACCCTTAGAAGCAAGGGCCTGGAGGAGAGTGCATTTCAAATATGCTGTCGCAGCGGCGCCCTCTGAAAGAGGATGCCACTACGAATCTCTCGGGCGAAAAACTTGCAAAATGTCGAGGTCGTTTAAAAAGGCTAAAACTGAATCGTGCGGAAATATCGGGTCATTATGTAAAAACATAGCTGGGTGAAGGGGTATATTCTCTTTATAGGCTTGAACAAAGTGCTTTTTTCTTTCAGGTTCTATTAGTGGACACTGTACTAGGATGTGAAGTACAGTGAGTGCTTCCCCGCATCTAGTACAGGTTGGGGGTTCGCCTCCAGACAGCAGGTAATTATGCGTGCTGTAAGTGTGTCCTATTCTGAGCCTACAGAATAGGACATCATTTCTTCTAGATTTCGTGGTCGATGGCCAGTTTCCTAAATGGGGCTTAATTAAATGGAGCTTGTTATGAGTCTGGCCGTCCCACAAACGCTGCCAATGGACTCGAAGTCTCTTGCGTAGATATGGCTTCATATCATGAACAGGGACGGGCATAGATGTGTTGCCAGCTTTTGCCTCGATGGATGTGGCAAGCTGGTCTGCCAGTACATTTCCCTCGATGTCTCGGTGTCCTGGCACCCAGCACACCACAACATGCTGCCCAGACGCATAAATACTACATATGAATGAATAAAGCGATACTATTACGGGATTTTTGTGCCTTTTAAGAGATTTTAAAGCTTTTACTACGCTCAGCGAGTCTGTGTAGATGATTGCTTTGGGTATTTTCGAGTCCTTGATATGTTTAAGAGCCGACAGTATTGCATAAGCCTCTGCTGTAAAAATGCTCGTTTGTGGGTGCAGGGCGTCGGCATCTGAAAATGATGGGCCAACCGCTGCATAAGAGACGCCAGCATGAGACTTTGATGCATCGGTGTAAAATTCCGGACAGGAGTATTTATGCTGCAGTTCAAGGAAGTGCATTCGAATGTGTGCAACGGGGGCGTGCTTCGTAACATGTAAAAAGGACAAATCACACTCTACAATCTGCCACTGCCACGGTGCGACCTGTATAGTGGGTGTCATTAGACGATGTTCAAAAAGTGGGACATCCATTTCCTCAGCCAGACTTCTCACACGCAACGAGAAGGGCTCTCTTACTGCAGGGCGGTTATGAAAGAGGTGGGAGCTGGACAAATCATTTACGGTGGAATATGAGGGATGTTCACTGTTTGCGTTCACTCTAAGGAAATATATGAAAGCTGTGTAGGTCCTCTGCAAGTGGAGGGACCACTCATTGGATTCCACGTAAAGGCTTTCTACAGGGCTTGTCCTAAAGGCACCTGTAGACAAGCGAATACCTAGATGGTGGATGGGGTCCAGCATCTTCAACGCGGTTGGGGTGGCTGACTGATAAATTATGGCCCCGTAGTCTAGGCGTGTTCGTATGAGGCTTTTATACAAGTTTAAGAGACATTTTTTGTCGCTACCCCATGTAGTGTGTGACAACACTTTTAAAATATTCATTGTTTTCATGCACTTGTTTTTTAGATATTTTAGGTGTGGTATGAATGTCAGCTTTGTGTCAAGAATTATGCCTAAGAATTTATGTTCCGTTTTTACAGGTAGACTCTGTCCTTGCAGGTGAATGTCGGGGTCGGGGTACAGTCCTCTCTTTCGAGAAAAAAGGACGCAGGTGCTCTTTTGTGGATTTAGGCAGAACCCATTCTCGTCTGCCCATTTAGCCACCTTGTTCAGACCAAGCTGAACCTGCCGCTCACAGATGGCAAGGTTGCACGATTTAAATCCAATCTGTACATCATCGACGTACGTTGAATAAAACATGTTGCGTGGGATGCATAGACGCAAGGAATTCATTTTTATAATAAAGAGAGTGCAACTGAGCACCCCACCCTGCGGCACTCCGGTTTCCTGCACAAAAGGTCGCGATAAAGCATTGCCAACTCGAACACGGAATGTGCGATTCAGCAGATAACTTTCAATCACATTTAGCATATTACCACGTATACCAAAGTGGGAGAGGTCTCTCAGTATTCCCAAACCGCCATGTGGTGTCGTAGGCCTTTTCCATGTCTAGGAATACAGACAGAAAGAACTGTTTGTGAACAAAAGCTTCGCGTATCTGCGCCTCAATACGTATCAAATGGTCAGTGGTGGATCGACCCTCGCGAAAACCGCACTGGTATGGGTCAAGTAGTTTGTTTGATTCTAGGAAATGTAGTAGGCGACGGTTTATCATTTTTTCGAAGACTTTGCAGAGACAGCTAGTTAGTGCTATAGGCCGGTAACTCGAAACAGACGATGGATCCTTGCCCTGTTTCAGGATAGGGATCACTATGGCCTCTTTCCAGGCAGACGGGATCTCACCGGAAGACCATACAGTGTTGTAGAGGGAAAGGAGGGTTTTCTGTGTTTCATGGGGAAGGTGCTTCAGCATTTCATATATTACACGGTCAGCTCCTGGAGCAGAATTATTGCAGCAGTTTAGTGATGCCTGTAGCTCAGCTAATCTTAATGGCTCGTTATATGGCTCGTGTTTTTTGCATTTTCGTTCCAGCTTCTGTCCTTCTATTCTGGCTTTGTATCGTTTAAACGTTTCGGAATAGTGCGATGAGCTGGACACTAGTTGAAAATGTGCGCCCAGGAGGTTCGCTTGGTCTTCCAAGCTGTCGCCCTGTGTGCTTACCAAAGGGAGTGAATATGTTTGTCGTCCTCTTACCTTATTTACCCTGTTCCAGACTTTGGATTCATCTGTATACGAGTTTATACCTGATAAAAACTTCTGCCAGCTCTCTCTTCTGGCCTGTCGGCGCGTTCTCCTGCCTTCGGACTTTACCTTCTTAAAATTCATAAGATTCTCCGCAGTAGGAGAATCACGTAACAACCCCCACGCTTTGTTCTGTTTCTTACGAGCGTTCCTACATTCGTCGTTCCACCATGGGACACGGCGTTTGCATGCCACACCACTTATTTCGGATATGCATTTAGAGGCGGCATCAATTATGAAGGTAGTGAAATACTCAACAGCAGCATCAATTCCTAACGAAGAGATGTCAGCCCAGGAGATGCTACTAGTAAGAGTTCGAAATTTCTCCCAATCGGCTGTACCAACCTTCCATCGAGGGGCTTGTGGTGAAGACTCATTTTCTTTGGTTGTTCTAAGTAGTATTGGGAAATGATCGCTCCCGTAAGGATTTTTGATGACTTCCCATTTAAGTTCAGAAAATAGAGACGGGGAAGCTATGCTAAGGTCAATAGAAGAAAAGGTTCTGTTTGCGATACAGTAAAACGTAGGTTCCTTCTTATTCAGGAGACACGCGCCAGAGGAGAAAAGAAATTGTTCAACAAGACGACCTCGCGCATCGATACGAGAGTCGCCCCACAGACTACTGTGCGCATTGAGATCGCCAAGAACAAGATAAGGTTCTGGCAATTCGTCTATAAAGGACTGAAATTCATGTTTGTGTAAGTGGTAATGTGGGGGTATGTAAAGCGAGCAAATGGTTATGAGTTTGTTTAGAAGAACAAGTCGAACTGCCACTGCTTCAAGGGGCGTTTGTAGCTGCAAACGTTGACATGCTATGTTTTTGTGAATTACAATGGCAACGCCTCCTGATGATGCGAGAGCATCATTGCGATCTTTACGAAACGTAACATACTGTCGGAGAAAGTTCGTATGTTTTGATTTTAAGTGCGTTTCCTGTACACACAGCACTTTCGGATTGTGTTGGTAAAGAAGTTCTTGGATATCGTCGAGGTTCCTAAGAAGGCCTCTTACGTTCCACTGCATAATTTTCGTGTCCATAATGAAGTTAAATTGGTGCTGTGTGTACGAAACGAAACGTGTTTTAGCCTACAGAGCCGTTTGCGGCCCTGTAATTTTGGTTTTGTCTTTTCTAGAGCGGTCCAAAGAATTTGGCCGCTCTTTAGGTGCTGGCTGCACCACCTTGCTTGGAGTAGTGTCCATAGCCTCTTGCGAAGCGCTGGACACTCGCTCTAACGAGCGATGTGTACGTCGTGTAGCCTTCGCCTCGAGGGACGAAGGCTGTGGCCTCACCAGCCCGGAGGCCGATGGGTCCTCCTTAGCCTCTGAGCTGCGATGGCTGCTGCCAGCGCTAGTGGAGGCCTCGGGTGTGACCGATTTCGAGAGGGGCAGGGCAGCCTTAGCTGCTCCCACCATGGGGGCGGGTGGCAGTCCCCTCAGTACGCTGCGCGTGCCTTGGGCGACCGCCGGGGTCCGTCGTGATGCTGCCCCCTGTTGCACCACTTCGGCAAAAGAAGTTTTCATTGAAAATGAAGGTGAAAGACGCTGTCGTGCTTCCCTGAAACTGATGTTCTCTTTGACTTTGATAGTGATTATCTCTTTTTCTTTCTTCCAGGCTGCGCAAGATCTGGAATATGCGGGGTGGTTGCCATCGCAGTTCGCGCAATGGGCCTCAGCAGTACATTCATCAGCAGAGTGATCTTTTGTAGCGCATTTCGCACAAGTTAGTTGTCCTCGGCAGCTTTGAGAGGCATGGCCAAACCTCTGACATTTGTAGCAGCGTCGTGGATTTGGAATGTAAGGTCTTACACGCAGTTTGAGGTAGCCTGTTTCTATTGCATCCGGGAGTGTGCTAGAGCCAAATGTAAGTACTATGTGTTTGGTTGGTAATTCTTTGTTGTCGCGCCTGATTTTTATGCGTTGTACATTTATAACGTTTTCTTCTTTCCATCCATTCAGGAGTTCTTCGTCAGTCAAATCCATGAGGTCGTTGTCTGAAACCACACCCTTGACGGTGTTCATTGTTCGGTGTGCGCTGACAGATATGGTTTTATCGCCAAATGCCACCAGGTTTGTGAGTTTCTCGTACTGCATTTTGCTTTTTACTTCAATCAGAAGGTCACCACTAGCCATCTTGGTGGCTTTGTAGCCACTTCCAATGACCTCCGTGAGACATTTTGACACTAAGAAGGGTGAGATGTTTGTCGCTTTTTTGTCAGTGTTTTCACAATGAATCACGTGGAAACGTGGGAAAGTTTCAGTGGTCTTTGCGAAGAAGTTCAAGGATTCATCGGTGCGCCCTCTTTTAAAAAGAGGGCGATCAGGGAGTTTGGGGTATGAGGATGCCATACAGATTAAAATGATTTCGGCAGCGGTGCCAGCCGCCCACCGTGGAGCCCAACAAGGGGACGCGACAGGGTTGTTATGAACAAGACCTGCCAACGCCAGCTGTACACAACCACTATAACCAAATATGATATAACCAAGGTTGGCTATCTCACACAAGGTTAACCCTAGCTGCCTGGAAAATCAGAAGTTCAGAAGTGAGAAGGAGACAGGAAAGATTGAAAGTGAGAGAAAAAGACGAAGATTGAAGAGGAGGACAGGAAAAGGCAACTACCGATTTCCCCCGGGTGGGTCAGTCCGGGGGTGCCGTCTACGTGAAGCCGAGGCCAAAGGGGTGTGTTGCCTCTGCCGAGGGGCCTTAAAGGTCCAAACACCCGGCTTCGGCTCAACCCCCAGGATCCCCTTTTCCCCGGACACGGCTAAGCCACGCACGGTTAAACGCGGGAGGGTCCGACCCTCATGTGCTCGGGTCCGTGGTGTCGCAACACACCAAACGCCTGCTTGCGCAGACGCCCCTGCGGGGGCGCACAAGGGAGAGAGCGTCAGAAGCTTCATACGAGTACAATGCGCCTTGGCTGCGATCAATTCCGAAGTCAACCCTTTAATGTGGTATATCCCGTGGTGCGTGGGCGAGCAGTGATAGTTTTCAAATGATTACATCAAGTGAAGGCTATGTGATATGTTTTAGTAGTAAATCTGACGCCTTCTAAGCACACATCGAACTTCTTGACCGAGACTACTATCGACAGGCATTTATGTTGAGTAATCATGTAATCCTTTCCTATTCTGTGGCAGCGGAAATGTCACTAGCGAAAGAAACTGTTTGAAGCGTGCATTCAGCGTTCTGCAATAAAACGGCTTCGAGACCAAAGTCGCTGCCGTCGGATGAGCTTTAAGTAAAAGAACCTCATGCCCAGAAAATGCTCCTAGTATTCAGCCATGTGCGGGGAAAGATATCCGATGATTACGTAAAGCTTCATGTCGTTTGACCAAAGCTACCCACACCTTGTGATTGTATTGTCATTGAATTATCTGTTAGTCCGATACGTTGCATTTCCCTGGAATAATTCTGAAGTGTTCATGGTGCCTCCCAAATATCGCGAAGGATGACATCACGCCTACATGTCATGGTGAACTTGTACAGCACATAGTGATGAGTGTAAGAGTGGGGTTGAAAATTAATATGCGCAAGACAAAGGTAATGTTAAATAGCCTGGCAAGGCAACAAGAATTCAGGATTGCCAGACAGCCTCTAGAGTCTGTAAAGCAGTACGTTTATCTAGGTCAGTTACTCACAGGGGACCCTGATCATGAGAAAGAAATTTACAGAATAAAATTGCGTTGGAGTGCATACGGCAGGCATTACCAAATCTTGACTGGGAGCTTACCACTGTCATTGAAAAGAAAAGTGTACAATCATTGCATTCTACCGGTGCTAACATATGGTGCAGAAAATTGGAGGTTAACAAAGAAGCTCGAGAACAAGTTAAGGACCGCAAGAAGAGCGATGGAAAGACAAATGGTAGGCCTAACGTTAAGCGACAGGATGACAGCGGTGTGGATCAGAGAGCAAACGGGGATGGCCGATATTCTAGTTGACATTAAGAGGAAAGAAATGGAGCTGGGCAGGTCATGTAATGCGTAGGATGAATATCCCGGGGACCATTAGAGTTACAGAATGGATACCAAGAGAAGCGAAGCTCAGTCGAGAACGGCAGAAAACTAGGTGGGGTGATGAAGTTAGGAAATTTGCAGGCGCAGGCGCTAGCGCATGACAGGGGTAATTGGCTGATGATGAGGAAAATATAGGCTGATGATGATGATAGTAAATAATTATGTTCATTAGGCGTTCAAAAACTGGACGAGTGCTTTAAGCCAAATGGCACACGATCAAATTCAGTGAGTTCTTTCAAAACACGTAATTTTATTGTATGGATTGTTGGGCTGCATTATTATCTAAAAAAACACGCTTTATCGCTTTACTGTTTAGGACACGGAGACCGTCTTTTAGTGCGGAAGAAATGTTTGTAAATTTCAGCTAAGCCACTTCGCGGAACTGAACGCAGTGCGGATGGATGATCGATGCAACGATGGTGAGTTGAAGCCTTCGCGTAAACTAGCACGGCTCGTGTCCATGGTTATCGAGACCACAGGTATCGAGCGCATGAAGCTGGACGTGACGTCGACGAACTTGACGCTGAGCGTATACCAGGCGAGTATAGAACAGGTGCGTCGTTGACTTCCTCGACTAAAGGAAGTCAACACAAACAGGTCTCGCTTGCGGGACCACTTACTGCACCTCTTAGCGGTACTTTTCTCACAGGTATCGCCTGTTGATGAGCAGCATTCAGCGGCAGCTCGCTGACTGAGTCTCCAGCTGCAGTTCTAGTCGTGGTATTATTTTCTCCAGTCCTTCCAGTCAGGTGTTATTGCAAGGTGACTACTTCCATCACATCCACCATGACCTAAAGACGCGCACACGCGCATACAGGTGTAAAATGTGAACGCGACATCCAGGCGAAGGTCAGCCTCAATATGCACGCACTATTTCGGACCTCTTTTGATGCGCTAAACTCGGCACAGCCAAGGCCATAAAAGTTGCCCACGTTATGCTGCGTTGTCATCTTCGATATCAGTAAAACCTCTTTGGCTGCACATTCTCATCTCTTGAGGAACTTCACAATGCAGCACGGCACATTTCGAAAGCTCTTTAGAGAAGCAGTAGTATGTTCCCCACCTTCTAAGGAAATTGCCATTCACTTACGTTTTCCTTTTACCATATTAGTTCTACATTTGAAGTAATCATACCAAGTAACTATGTTTTTTCTGGCTTCGTTATCCCGGTAGCTAGTATCGCTTCCATTAGTTTGTCTTCTTGGCGGCATCGACAGAACTGTGAAACATGACCACGAAAGCTCCAGTAAAAGGAGACAAGCTTGAGTGGGAGCCTGAGGGTGCATATGGGGCTTCTGCTATGAAATATCTCAAGTGTTTGTGTAGTGTGGGTGCTGCGGAGGAGTTAATGTCATAAAGCAACGTGGGTGTAAAACCTGGGCACGCTATCCATGCGAGTTCTTTTTCATCAAGCCACTAGAAGACGTTGAATTGGCATCGACAGAACCTGATGCAGCTTTAGGATTCATTTCGTTGCGAATGATGCTGGAGCTAACGTGTTCAGCTTGTTGTCACTGATTGCCAATAGATGAGACGTGTCACAGTGTCTTAGGCGCTAGCACTTGGTCAATTTATCAGTCGCAGTGATGCGGTTCTACACTGCAAAGGCATTGAAGGCGACGCTTCCATTGCCCTTCATCTAATTACTGATGTAATCGTCTTCCGCCAATGGGCTTGTTGAGCTGCCGCAGAAAGCGAGAACGTTATAGATGTACAAACGTATATTGCTGGCCGGCATGTTTGACACGATCAGTAAATTTCTTTATTACGACTACTGAAGCAGACATAGTTGATGGCGAAACTACGTCGAAGCTGATAGTTAAAGAAGGTCTCGTCAGAGAATTCGTGTTCATGGTCAACAAACTCAGGTGTTGCAAGTTCATGTAGGTGTATTATTGCGTTTACCAAATTTACAGAATTTTCAAGTGGATGATTGCATTTAAGGGGCGTAATGTTCCAACCAATCATCAACGCCAACGATGCGAAATCGAGCATGCATCTGCGCAACCCTGTACGAGTGAAATAGGCCCAAGAAGGCATTGTCGTGTAGACTGCAATGCAGGGTTGAGGGGACCATAGCCCATCTCTACGAAAGCCTTCTATAGGTGCCGCCCAAAGGTGCAGAAAACGCAGGGACCGTAGAGCACATACGTCATTTGTTAGGCAATGGTATCTGTAATTTACAGTGCAATGACCCCATGCTACGATGATGAGTGAATGTAGATGAAGATGAAGTGCCAATGCAGTGTTCAGAGAGGTTCTTAATAACAAATCATCTGAGCTTGTTGTATCTCTCCACAGTGCTACAAATTTCAGGCATTATGCAGGCGGTTCGTAGCGAAAACAGCTGATATGAACTGCCCTGCATATCTTTTTGTATATTCGCTTTCTTCAGAAACAAAGCAAGTTCTCTTGCTGAAGCGTTAGCTCCAGTGACTTTCTTTGTCACTTTTGGCGCTAATGTAACCAGCGTCTCGCTGAGCCCCGTATATTCTTGTCGCACTCCTCATTAATTTCGACAGGAGGCATGTGATGTCCGGTGTAGAGAACGGCACTACAGTTCGCAGGCCATTGCAGGGGGCGCGCCTTGCTTCAGCATCGGCCATCTCATTACCATTGAGCCCACAGTGTCCCGGGACCCATTGGAACATTGTGCGGTGGTGTTCTTCTTGAGCGCATGAAAGAAGCTCGGTGTTATGCAGTGCCAGTACCTGATATGCGGTGTGGCGCAGGAAGGATCCCAAAATTTGCAGCGCGGCTTTTGAGTCCGTGAAAATGCACCACTCTCGAGGTCTTTCTCCGCAGATGTGGCGAATCGCTTCCTGAATAGCCACAAGCATCACATCCGCCTTAACGGGCTGGCTCCCGATATGCAATTTCTTGTTCTGCGTGGAATTTCACGCCCTCATACATGCCTGGTATACAGACTTCGATTAGGCGTCGCTCTCATGCGCAAATACTTGCGCATCATTGTACGGACAGACTCCCCGGAATGTTCAGTGTGTTGTATTGTAGAGACAATAGACCATGTGCTCGTGGTGTGCCCTGAATACTCACACTGGCAGCTACCTTGAGGCATTTATACAATAGACCACTGCCAGATGACCTCTTGCTAGGCGCAGCGCCACAGAGCTGGCAGACGATACAGCCAATGCGTGCTTTTTCACGTTTCTTAGGCGACACGGGCCTGGACTGACGCTTGTGATAAAATTTATGCAATGTGTTTTTTCACCTCGTTCCTCCCATTATCATCCCCCATTGTGACCCTCTTTCTTCCCCTTCCCTTACCTAGAGCAGCAGGCCAGATGCTACATTTTCCGGCCGACCTCTCTACATTTTCCAATCATTAAACTAGTTCTTCCTTTTTGGTGCTAATGTAAGCCAGAATTGCATGAAACTTTGCCAGACTCTTATGTATTTAAATACAAACGAGGAAAGTTTGGGATCATGGGGCAATGTTTGTAAACTGAAATACCCAGAAACTAGAGTTATTGGGTTGCTGTTGCATCTAAAGCGACATACATTTTTTCTTGTTCCCCTGATCTCTTATAAGGAATATAAAAATGCTTACTTTTTGGTGGGGACGGATATAAAAGTACACACAGCATAGTCAAAGAGAGCAACAACAAAATTTTACTCACATGTAGGCCATTGCTTTCGCAGATCTCCAATAAAATTCTGTTTTTATAAACGAATGCCTCACTACCGCTGCACTTGTTTGATTGGTGCAAAAGCTTCCGTTGGTTGAAACCACTGTGGGAAGACAAAGCTTTTGTTACGATTTTTGATCAGGTAGATTTCCATTTCTAAGAGATATTCAGCCAATGATAATTTATTGAATATATGTAGGCTTCCAATTATAATCTACGATTTTGCCTCACGTATCCGTGATAAAAAATCGAAGCCAGCTTTTCAGCAGCAGTAACTTGGGCTTATATTCTTATCCCTAAGAATATCAACATTCTTACGACAGTTCTTGAAATTAAGTTGGTGGAAGACACCGTCACCAAACACACATTTTTTTCTATAAATGCACCTGAATATGAAGAATATCAATGATTATGTGTATACCTGCCGCCGCCTCACTTCTGCGAGACTCGGTTGCATCGTCAAGCAATGGGTGCCTGTGAGAAAAGAATTTTGATTAGGCTGAATGGATTTCCACTTTCGGCATTTTTTCGAGTAATAAACAAGGAAAACACAACACGCCGAAATCAATCATGCAGCAGCAAAAATTCACGCTTTGCAAACTTGAATTTAAACTCAGAATACAGGTATTCGAAGCTACTGCACGCGACAAATGTCATATCTCTTCCCAACTGTGAACATTTGAGAAAAAAAATCACAGCATATCCACGGGGTGAATGATGATGAGTGGGCGAAGCTCCGGAGGGAATCATCGGATCTCCCGCTTAAGGGGACGCTAGCACAAACGCGTTAGAAACGTGCAGTACTCTCTAGTAAGGGGGAGCGGCCACAGCGTCTTACGCAGCCATTTACACATGCCGGAACGTGCACCGCGTTTGCCGACGCCATCACATGACTGCTGAGAGAGTATACCCCCCGTATTCATAAACGCTCCTCGACTTGAACTTGACTTGCCACCGCCTTGGGCAGCGCGTTCGAAACGCGTTGAAGGTAAGGCGGAGAGGCCACAGCGTCTTACACCAGCTTCTTACACGGGCCGTAACGCGCTAGCACAAACGCGTTAGAAACGCACTAGAAACGCGGCCTTTCGTTAATGTTGGGTATTTATTGCCATCGTGGTGCGTGTGGCTATGTGCGCTTCGTGGCGTAGTGTGCTAACGCCGCGCGCTCGGAAGCGAGGGGTCCCTGGTTCGATTCCGCGCTACGGACACAACTTCTGAATTTTTTTCTCATTTTTCTCAGGCTGGTTACACACTACTACTACTACGACGGGGACGGAACGGGTGCCGCTATAAGGAGCTTCGCTCCCAAAAATGAACCTTTCTTTTTTCCGGCGCGCGTATTCACGACGTTGTATGACGCTGCACCAAACCTTCGGCAATTTCCCGCTATGGTATCGAGCTCTCTATTTCTAGCATGGTCGCTAATCGCAGATCTTAACGCCAGTAATCGGGAAATAACAGCACCTGGTCTACATGAAACGAAAATATCGTCCTCGCGTGGTGACAGCTAACAGGATAAAAAATATCACCGCATATCCACGAAGTGAATGATGATGAGTGGGCGAAGCACCGGGGAATCATTCGGGCAAAACGCCGGAAGCGTTCTCCGGAAGCCGGAAGCTGGCTTCCGGAACTGGAAGCGGAACCGGAAGCCGGCTTCCGATTCCGGCTTCCGGAAGCCGGAACTTAGCGTACATACACTATACATATATAAGTATCCATATGGAGATGAGACAAGGAGAGGAGGGGGAGGAGGATGCGCATGCGCAGTGCGGGTGTGCGCACGGCGGATGGATGGAGGGAGGGAGTGACATAGCCCCGGGCATAAGATGCTTCGCAACTAAAACTGCACGCAATTTTAGAAAAAGCTGTTACGCTACACTTTTTTTCTAACAAACTCTAGCCACTCGGGATGTCGGGCATATTATTTGTGAAGGATACCTGTCGCAGGCAAAAAAAGACACTGATGAACAAAACGCTTTGTGAATTCGCCCACCGTTTTTCTGTAGCGAATCTGAACTCCTATACTTCATCAGTGACCTTTGCCAAGTACCGGCCACCGTTGAAAGTAGTATATGTTCACCTAACATGTAGTCTTTAGAAGAGTCCAATCGTGATAGAGCCCTAGTATGAATACAGGCTCTGACAATTAGGGGAAGCATGTTTCGTATTTGCAAAAAAAAGTTCTTAAACTATAACTGTTCGCAAAAGAAAATTGCAGCCAATCGTAAAGCTGAGCATCTTATAAGGGAAACTGACTGGCCAATGGCAAACGCCGCTTACGAACGAAAAGCTTTGTGAAAATGGCCCCAGGGTCTCTGTTGGCAGAACACTATTTCTCTAGAATTGTTCGGAAGAGCGAATTCCAGCCAATCAAGGTGCTGCACATAATATCAGCGAATGTGGCCAGCCACTGACAAGTAGCCTGTACGAACGCACAGCTCTTTGAACTTGTCCCTAGGTTCTTTAGTGGTGAGACTTGAGTCCATAATGCAAAAGAACAAGTAAGTGAAAACTACGGCGGCGGGCACTGTAAACGTTCTCTAATACAATGCACTCCTAAACTCCATCTGCTACATATGCATGCGCAATACCTGGTAGCTGACAGTAATGCTCATTTAGATCGGAAAGTGTACAACACGTTCCACATCCACCCTATAGTGTGATTAGGCATGCTTCTCATGATCTTGAAGTGGTGACACTGTTCAGTGAGTTTCCGATAGGGCTAGCCGATCATGCTTTGTAGCTCTACAGTAACAGCTGTGAGAATAAAAGAAAAGTAGTATCAGTCAAAAATGAATAAGAAGGTGCACATGTGGCACGATAAGACAGCCCTGATCATTCCTATTAAAAAAAGCAGCTTCGCAGATCGTCGGGGGTTCTATGCAAGCGTAGAATGATGCTATATTGGTAATACACATGGTTTTCAGGCGATTATAACAGATGAAGATATCGCTATTGTCAAAGTTTCTCAACTTTTCGTGTATTTCGAATGGTTTGAGTGGCGCTGCGCCCACTTTATCAACAAGATCGGCAAGCCCGAGCTCAAGAAATGTATGCATATTATTGGCCAAGCTTTACTCTAACGCCACTCACGCCACGTGACCACGGTGCTGGGGCTACACTCCTATGGGTTTTTACCTGATTTGCGAAACGAGTTCTACGTCAAGTTGGTCGTCGGCCAGTTTGGTATTGCCAAAAAGAATAAAACAATTAGTGGATCCCAGGCACTGTGGGAATCGGTGTAAGCGAAGATCTGCTGTATGCTTTGATCGACGATAATTAGCGGTGATGTTGACGGCAAATGATTGTATTTGTTCATCGTTTAGTGCAACACAAGAGCGCTGAGTCGGTGCTAAACGTTACCTTGCGTGTACCACTGCTCTTCTGCGTAGTACACAGAACACACAGCAAGACGTGGATACTTGATGCGCTGCAGTGCGCCATTGTTCAAAGCCTCCAAGAAGGTTAGAGATCTAATTGCCTCATACGGCAGATCGTATCGTGGCAGAAGCGTTATACTTTAATTGAATTATGGGGCTGCACGCGCTAAAACCACAATCGGATTATGAGGCAAGCCACAGTGGCGGACTCTGGAATATTTTCACTTCTCTGTTTTTTTAACGTGTACCTATATCTAAGTATACAAGCGTTTTTGTATTCTTGCCCATTCGAAATGCGGCTACCATGGTGGGGAACGAATCCCCAACCTCGAGCGGTGCCATAGCCGCAAAGCTGCCGCGGCTGGCGCAGAAATGTTAATTTAACGTGCGGCCTCTCATTTGTGTTTATTTTTCAGAAATAGCAGAGACGTGCCGCACCATACTTTGAACTCAACTTTATCCAGTTTGTTCGAAAATGGCTGCCATGTCTAGTATTAACGTCTTCTTGCCTTCTTACGTCGTCTTTTCTCTCTCCCGCTCTCGCCCATGTATGCAAGCAGCGAGCAAAAAATGGCAAGGCTGCTATACAGTCGTTACGTGACTGCATTGGTTGTACCCTAGTCTCTGTCTCCTCGCAATTCCTCCTCCCTACCATTCTACATACCTCCCCCTTTGGACCGTTGGACGCTAATAGAAAGGTAAGCCCTGCAGTTTCTAGCATGAAGTTGTGGGGCGTCACGGATGATTGCATCTGTCAAGAGGCTATTGTGCTGACGCTGAGGGAGCTGCAGACGACATTGTGGCGGCGCGATTGAAAGGCTCAAACAAGTTTCTCGCGTCGCCTTTCCTCTGATCCGGCATCCGGCCTTTTATATATACTGACTCTGAAACGCCCTTTCACACAGCGTGCAAGACCACAGCAACCGCAGCAGCAGAAGTGGAAAAGTCGAAGGAAAAGGCAGAGAAAGCTTCGCTTTTAAAGGAAACACTCTCCCCTTTCTTTGAGCCTGCATAGACCCGGCTTTCACTCTCAGGCCCGCTTAAACGTGCTTCATGCAGTTAGTTAAAGTGGCTCGTCAAAAAAAATTGAGTTCATCTTTCCGCAAAATCTCAGGCAATGAGCTGCGGACAAATATGTACCATTTCCTGCCATCGTCGGAAAATTATGCCTAAAACTGCTATCATCCCGTGTCATAGTTACACAATTGAGCAAGTGCAATTGTTATTATGACATGTTAAATGTGCTCAGTTACATTTTAGGTGGTGTGCTTTACGATTCTGGCTTCTAATTGCTGAAATCTGCTTGAGATAATGATTCTTACTCTTGCAGCGAAAGGCATATATAAGTAGCGAAGAGGGTGCACTCACAAAACAAAAAGGTAATATACATTCGTATGTTCGCTACTCTGATGTTTAGCGTAGTCCAGAAGGTTTTGCAGGGTTTGTTTGCGGCTCACACTGCGTTTTCTGCCTTGTGGTGTCCCAGGCTTCGTCAAATTGCCAATCTGAAAAAGAAAGTGTAGCGCATAGCTAAATTAGCCCTTTATCTCGCTTTGTTAAGCGAGTTAAAGCCTGCAATGAATAAAGCCTGCAAAGCCTCTAAGCCTGCAATGAATGGTGGGCATTGAGGGCGAGCGCGTGCGGCTATTTCCTATTGAAAATAATACCTCAGTGATTTCATATAGGTTCTGATTGATATTTTGGCAAATGCTAAATGTATAGCTTAAGTTCAGGGACCAAGTTCACAAAAGCTTTTCCTTCGTAAGGTAGCCCAATTCTCCAGCCGCTTTCGTTTCTATTATCTACTGTATAACGATTGGTTGACGTTTGTTCTTACAAGGAGTTCGAGCGTAATTACTTTACATTAATACGGAACCAGATTTTCATCTCACGTGCGCACTCAAAACATCCTAAAGAGTGTATTTCAATATAATTGCTGAAGGACATCTATGTATGAGAATGCATCATCATTATTGAATAATTTACCCCCCAATGGTGTTTCCTAACTTACCTTAGATACGCTTTTTACCGTAATCTGAATCGGTACTGAGAGGTTATTAAAACCTTCTTGTACCTGAAAGAAAATAAAAATTTTAGGAGTGCCATATGTGCAGGACTTTACAATAAATTATCCCATCCATCCATCCATCCATCCATCCATCCATCCATCCATCCATCCATCCATCCATCCATCCGTCCGTCCGTCCGTCCGTCCGTCCGTCCGTCCGTCCGTCCGTCCATCCATCCATCCATCCATCCATCCATCCATCCATCCATCCATCCATCCATCCACATGTGTTCTCTAGTGCGCTGATTTCTACACGTCCTACAATCGTTTTACGTCAAGCTTTACAAAGGCTTAATTCGTAAGCAAACTCTACCAAAAGCTATTTTATCAGAAATACTTTGTTTAGATCGTGAACATCTCTGCAATATTTTGCACGTAGGGGGAACGGGTGTCAATTATTATTCGTATTGAAGCTTCAGTTGCTATCATTATGCTCGTGTCAACGCAACGGAGTGCAGCACGTGATTTTTCACTTTTTGAACATTTTCTATGCTCAACATAGCACTTTCGTGCTGAACATAAAAGCTTTAAAGATGTATCACATACATAACGAAGACTTCTGTGCTTGGAAAGACTGCAACAATAAAGGCGAGAGAATATAGAATTCAAAACCCAGTTACGAAAGCAACGCACAGACTCTGTGAATGATATGGCCACTTAATACTGCTTTACGGTACACCATGCTCAAGTGAATGCGACCGCTTACATATGATAAAATTTTACCAAAAAAATGGAAGTGCACTTTTTAAAATTTTTGTATTTTAAAGTAATTACATCAAACAGAACAAACATAGAATGAAGCCAGAGCACCATATGGAAACCATATTCATGTTTATTTTAGTAGCTGTTCTAAGGTAAAATGACATGAAAGTGTAAGACATTACAAGGACACAGGTTGAAGCGAATGCACATCTTCAACGTTGCAGGCGTACTGTTTTACCAAATGACGGCCATTAACCGGTTCACTTTCCTGGGGATTTGTGTATGTGTACAACAATACCCGTAGGATTCTTAGCCAGTGCTGCTCATTCCTCATGGCTAAAGTGGAGGATATCGAATGTTCATCGTTCGGAGGATGTTCCGTCTTTCAAACGGCTCGATTTTCTGGCTTCCTCTGATTCCATTGTCTGTACTTCGTATGGTTGTGTCTAACGAAAAATCTAGTTCCTCGGCTCCCCTTATTCTTCTAGCTCATTGGCGAGCAAGGAATTAGAATTTGGCAATCTGGATACTATGATGTAATATACAAGTGTTTCACGGTCATTTGCTTGCTCCTAAGAGCGTATGCTAGATGAAGTATGTTCAAATACGCCCTCTTGGCCACGAGTGGCGCTGAGTAACTTCCCATGGCGGGTTCCCTTTATAAGGGGGTTGTGCACCGGGTAGCTTAATTGGCGAAGCTCCCTACCCGCCCAGCAGAAGATGTAGGCTACCGTCCCGCCTCCGTTAAATTATATCTTCGTCCACTTTCATTCTCCTTTGTATCATGTACCTCCAATTAAAGCAAGGGTGTTTGAACCAGAGTTGACGCGAAAGCAGACAAGTATGATATTCATAATATTATGTACTGAAATTGGGGAATAAAATATGACGCAAGGTTTCATAATTGCATGGTATGCTTGCGTTATTAGCATTATTTTCTTCGCGGTATTGATCACTCGCTTTTTTTATGTTCGTGTACATCAACGTTCTCGTCTTTTTTGTCGGAATGGGTTGACAAGCCTTTTTTTTTCGACCAAAAACCAGGTTGGTGAAAGCCGGCGATTCTGTAGTCTATGGTGCAGTGTTGTTAACTTTAGACTAATAGCTTTACCTACTTTAGGACTGGGTTTCCCTTCTTTTGCTGATCCCTACATTTTGACACCTTTTACAACTCATTACGACACTGCGGGCGCGAGAAAGGGCCGTTGTTTTTACCAACAGGCCAGGCAGATACCCACATTCCACGTACGCCTGCCACGGTGAAGTTGCATAATTAACGTACGTGGATTCATTCTCTAATTTTGTGCAAGATTGTCGCCAACAAAAAATTTGTCCCTCGGATCCTTTTAAATAGAGCGTTAAATAGAGCACAGGCATTGACCCTCACATTATTGCAAACAGGCTTGGGATTATTGCAATCCCAGCCCGGCTTTATTACACAAGCTTTATCCCGACACTTATGCCAGTAGTTCTTGCAGGCTCTGCAATGATTTCGCTAGCTTAGACCATATGCTCTGGCGTTGCCCCTCGTTACGAGGCACGGAACAAATAAATGAGGACAAGTGGCTCTCCGCTATCAAGAGCCCCGATGCCGGGGCGCAACTATGGGCTGTCCAGAGGGCCCACGATGCGGCGGTCGGGCATGGCCTGACTGTCCCAACGTGGGAGCGGCCCGCTGCGCGCTGAGTCGCGTACCTCAGGATGTTCATTAAAGTTTTACATCCATCCATCCATTCAACCATCCTCGGATCCCTTTATTTTTCTCTGTCATTAAACAACAAGCACTTAAAATTTGGCAAACATGACGTTATGAGGTAGCAGGCGAGAATTTACAGGCTGCCTGCTGCAAAGCTCATACACTCTGTGACGCCTGGAGGTAAAAATATGCCTACATCAGCCGACTTGGGCGTGAGCAGCTCCGTAACGCTTCTGCACCGTAACATTAGCCAGCCTAAATAGTGGCTTTTGTGGTTGAATACCTTGTAAAACTCCGTAGCTCAATATATGTACTTCATCACTATGGAGTAAAAAAGCACAAAGCCATGATTTTGCCTACTAGACAAATTACGGAGAAAAAGCGGAATGACTAGATACTACTCCATCACAAAAGGGCATTGAAAGCATTTCAAGTTCACCATAACAAAGCAACATTATCGACGTGAGCACAAGAACATATATCTAATACAATTCAAAAAATATTTCAGATATACAACCCCTTTTAAAACTTTTCGGGCAATTGCGAAGCATTCGTTTCGTTTCATACAATTCAATGACCAAGTGTGCATTTGTCACTGTACGATTTGTAACACTTGGAATTATCAAGATTATTTCATTATTTTTAGTAGCGGTCGGCTATCGTTCTAGCGAACAGCCTGTCAACCAGACATCATGTAGACATTCACCTAAGCTGTCATGTCGAATGAAATACTTAGCATTTAGAAGATCAGAGGCTCCTTATTTATTCACGTTGTTTATTGCAAACGTACTGATGGTGTCTGGGGAGAGACCATAGTCAAGAAAGGTTACGAAGCATGGACAGAAAATAGCATAATTTAAATACAACGAAAGAAGGCATGGTGTTGGACATAAAAAATTTCAATAAAAAATGCGTAAGTCAAAGTATTTGCAGAAAAGATAACAGTTAGTGCTATCACTAAACTGATCCTGGTGCTCAATTTGCGAAAAAGAAGAAAAAGAAAATCGGAAAAGATATACGTCTAGGACATGTGGCCGCAGGTGGTGTGTGGTATTAACGCGTTAGATTTCCGCAGTGAAATGAGCGTGCAAAAGGACGAAACATTGGTTGAAGAACGAAAAAGCACTTGTGTGGGATCACGCGGAAGGACAGGTCAAAAATTAAGAACGGGAGGGTACCCTATGCGCCACCACATTTTTGATATTTCTTTAGGTACATTCAAAACTTATTCAAATGTGGCACAGGCAACGCGCATGGCTGGCAGTACATTCCATTCCCTAACCATTTAATGATGGCGCATATAAATACTTTAAAAAATATTCCATTTCGAAGTAAATTTCAAAACACATGGAGAATAACCGTAATGACAGAAAAGGAAAATATGGGGGACGCTTAAGCTTCGCCTTTAAGGGTATAGAACGCGATAGCGTTATCGGGACCCGTTCGCATCGCATCGTTCGCATACTGCTGGTAGGTTTCATTCACTGCTACACTGAACGCGGGAAAGCCGGCTTACAAAGACCAAGCTTACATCGATCCCCTTAAAGTCGGGCTCACTTTTAAACTGAAATGCATTGCTGGAAAGACGTTTTTCCAGGGGCAATACTAAGTGGTCTTATATTAAAATGTGAAAGCCCTAGGACCTTTTTTTTATTATTTTATTAATTGTTTGATATTGCCTCGACGCGCGCAGGTCTGGTAGAAATGCTAGAAAAGGGGTTTGTGTTTGAGTTTCCTCGTAGCAGAATTACGTTTTCTCGTACATTCAAATTACAATCCCACGCCGATTGGTAAACAATCCGACGGCGAATCCGACGCCGAATGGCTAAGTCGCACTTTACCATATTTGTGACGGATTTGACTGGGAGAAATTCAAATTTTATTCACCAAAAGCTTGCACCACGTGGAGGGCCTGCGCGGTCGATGTGGTTGGATGATTTTCTCCGCCACCCTCGATCACACGCCGGTTGCCGATGCCGGATTTTCTGCGACACGGGGCCCTAAACGCAATCGCGTTGAAAACTGTGGCTACAATCCACGCAGTGAAGGTGGTTAGAGAGCGAAGCTGTCAACGACACCCGCAACGATTACCCATTGTGACGTCACTTGAATTCACACACGTGGTTCTACAAACAGTGAAACCAGAGACAAGTGAAATGTACTTAACCACACCCTTTATTGCTTCACAACGACATTATATTCACACTGTTCTTCTGGCGTCTTTGCTTTCCGTGGTCAACCCATGGTATCCTAGAATGAACTGAATGAGTTGCTAGACCGTGGTGACGTCACTACGTGATTTCTTCTTCTTCTTTCTGGTGTTTTACGTGCCAAAACCAGTTCTGATTATGAGGCACGCCGACTACGTGATTTCTATGAATGCTGTTGGGTACTTTTCCACTCGGAGTAGCTTACGCAACCGTAATCTTTACCGGGAAATATACGCGGGAGAAAGAACGCTGTAAACGAAACCCACAATGATTACCCATTGTGACGTCACTTGAATTCACACGTGGCTCTACAAAGAGTGAAACCAGAGACCCTGGTTTCACAAGGGTTTTGAATGACGTCAGCCCATTTCGAAGCAGCTGCAAACCTAATCTTTACCGGAACGCGTCGGAGGGTGTTTCCATTGTTCACACGTGCCTTATCATTCATCATGTGGTTTTGATGCTTGTTTTGCGGTTTTAGATGCGAGAGCATCTTATGCTCGAAGCAGTGTCCGTTCTGCGGCGTCTGCACCCATACTCCGCTTTCGCAACTGTCCCTCATTCTCCTATCCTACGCAGGTGTGCGCTCTCCTCTCCCCCTCTCCGCCACAGGAGCGGCGCCGCAAATCATTGCATATAACTCTCTCTCTCTGTCCCTCTCTCTCTAAGGTACGCCGGTAGGCGGCGCAAGTGTCGCGGCGCAGTATAAAGCGCGCGTTCGCTGTGCTTCCGTCATTCTCTCTCTGTGCAACGATGTGCGAAACGCCATGAACAACGTCGGCGCTAGCTGCAGCGGCAGCGCCACCGCCACGGAGCAGAGGAAGGCTCGGGAAGCCGAACGTAAACGTCAGCGTCGGCAAGCGGACCCCGAACTTCGGGCTAGGGAAGCCGGACGTAAACGTCAACGTCGGCAGGAAACTTCTACGGAAGCAAAACGGGCTCGGCACTCCGAAGTGAAACGTCAGCGTTATCAAGCCGACCCCGAACTCCAGGCTCGGAAAGTCGAAGCGCAACGGCAGCGTCGAGCGGCAGCTCCCGATCCCGAAGCGACGAGGCAACGCGAGTCGGCGGCCAGAGCAGCAACACGTTCGAGGCCATTACAACGCCCGGGCTTCGACGGTGCTGACGCGCGGTTCAAGCGGGACTTCCTCGATCGGAGCTTCGGGCACAGCTGCAACTTGTGCTACCGGCTTTGGTTCGACAACAACCTGAGCAAGGTCGGGAGCGTCCAGAACGAACGTCAGCGCATCGCGGCCGTCGGCGTGCTTCGACGCCAGTTCAGCAACATTATAATACATTCTCAATACATTCTCTCACTCTAACTTTCATTGGGTTGTGTTGCCAAGTGAAACGAAACGGAAACTCGTTGCGCACCCCCCGCGATGCTTTCGCATCCCACCATGGTTGCCCGTAGGGTGAGATGATGTGATCTTTTTCTTCTGAAAATGAGTGCTGAACTGTATGTTATAGGCCTCATTTCACAGGAGAGGCTAGGTAAGCCCGGAAGAGCGCGCACCAATCCGCTTTGCTTTAAGAGTCCTCTATTTTTCAAATGCAGCAACATGTTTTCACCCAGCCGCCGCGCCCGGCGATAGGCCGGTTGGCGACATGTGACCTTTTCGCCTTCGCGCCCCACCCAAAGGGTCCAGCAGTGGTCGCTGTGCCGGCGGAATATGCGGGTGTTCTCCGTTTTCGAGCATGCATTTGTACAGAGAGAGAAAAAAAAAGGTAAAGGAAAGACAGGGAGATTAACCAGACATTATCTCCGGTTGGCTACCCTGTACCGGGGGAGGGGTAAAGGGATTCGACAGGAGAGAGAGAGAAAAATAAGTACAAAAAAGGGGAAAAAAGGGAAGAAAAAAATCACACGCACACACACACACAAAACAGAACTGTTTCTGTGGGCATTGTCACGCAGTCTGCGAAGGCGTTCTAGTGTTGCATAGTGTCAACGTCCCATCCTACGTCACACAGTGTAGAGTCAGAATTTCTCACTGAGTTCGGTGTCTTTTAAATAACGCAGCAGTGCCTTCAAGGTGGCTCGCGCTGTTTTTCGTGTAGGCCAGTTTCCAAGGATGTTGATTTGAGTTATTAAGCGTTTGTCCAGTTGACCTACCGTGGCTGAGAGAGCTTCTCTCTGCGGGTTAAAACGAGGGCACTCACAAAGAAGGTGTGCGATTGTTTCGTTGCACCGGAAGAGCGTTGTAATCACAATCGGTCAGATAGGCCGGTGGCTTGCAAGAAGCGCAGAAGCGCCTGCACGGCCTTCTTCTGTGACGTAAAGTCCAGTCTGTGGTGGAGAACTTTTTCTTCCGACAGAGGCCGGTCGTCCAATTGGTTGAACGCGTTGGTAAGAGAATGTCTTTGCGCACTGTACTGCGGGCAGTCGCACAAAATATGTACAATTGATTCTTCATTGCCACAGTGGTCACAGGCTGCGCTGTCGGCCATTCCTATGCAGAACGCATAGGCGTTGGTAAACGCAACGCCCAACCATAATCTGCACAAAAGAGTTGCGTCTCCTCGGCGAAGCCTTGATGGTACTCGAAGGCTTAGGGTTGGGTCCAGAGAGTATAAGCGAGCATGCATGAAGTGCGATTCATTCCACTGTGACCTTGTGCGTTGGCGAGCAAGCACGCGGAGCTTCCGTGTAGCGTCAGTCCTAGAAAGGGGTATGGGTCGTTTGTGATCTTCTTTATGAGCTGTGCGGCAGCTTGATCGGCCCGTTCATTGCCGATAATTCCACAGTGACTTGGAAGCCAGTGAAAAGTTATTTCTTGCCCCATCTCAGTCAGATTGTGTATTGCCTCGGCAATCTCAAAGACCAGCTGCTCGTGTGAACCGCGGCGTAAAGGTGATAGTAGAGACTGCAGAGCCGCCTTTGAGTCGGAGAAAATTGTCCATTTGTGTGTCACTTGATCACTAATGAATTGCAGCGCGGCACAAAGCGCTGCGAGCTCTGCTGCGGTCGATGTTGTGACGTGAGACGTCTTGAATTTAATAGTTGTGCCCATCGTTGGTATCACCACTGCAGCGGTAGAGCTGTTCGGCAGGACGGATCCGTCGGTGTATATATGGGCAGAGTCTTGGTACTTCTCGTACAACAGAAGTAAGGCGATCTGTATAAGGGCTGGTGATGACAGCTCTGCTTTTTTCTGGATGCCAGGTATTGTGAGGTTGATATTTGGCTGGGTAAGGCACCCCGGAGGAATCGAAGGTCTTGCGGCAGGAGTGAAGCAAGTTGGTAATGATTCACCATGCGTGGCTATTGTTTGGCAGAAAGAGGTACGTGGTCTGTCCGCTGGCAGAGATGCCAGGTGGTGGTGAGTCCGGGCAAGATGTCGTATATGTGTCCTTAATGCTTCAACCAAAATGTGAGTCTTGGCGAGGTGGTCTCCAGCAATTGCTATAGTCGCCACTGTGGATGCACTCCGAGGCAGGCCTAGGCAAATGCGGAGCGCTTGTGCTTGAACACTTTGTATGGTGCGCAGACTCGTTTTGTTTACGTTAGTTAAGGCTGGCAAGCTGTACCGCAGGAAGCCAAGAAACAGCACATTGTAAAGTTGCAGCATAGCACTTGTGGACATTCCCCATGTCTTTCCAGTGAAGAACTTAAACAGGTGACAGATGCCTGTTAAACGCTTCTTCATGTATGAAACGTGATGGCTCCATGACATGTCTCTGTCAATTATAACGCCTAGAAACTTGTAAGATCGAATGTAGGGTATTCTTTGGCCATTTTTCAATACGCTGTAGTTCGCCATGGGCTTCCGTGTAAATGCCACAAGTGCGCAATTCTCAGACGATATTTCCAGACCGCGATTCCGGAGGTAAATAGCAGTCTGAGATGCGGCTTTCTGGATCCTCGCTCGCAGTTGTAGGCGTGTTACTGCAGACGTCCAAACGCAGATGTTATCCGCATACATTGATAGCTGAACTGTGCTTGGCAGGTACTCAAGGAGATAAAGGAGAGTCAGATTAAACAGCACAGGGGTGAGGACACCGCCCTGGGGGACGCCGCGGTAGCTGTAATGTAGAGAGGTGTGGCCGTCCTCAGTGTTCACGAATAATGATCGCATGGAGAGGTAGTCGCGTATCCATTGAAACATCTGGCCGCCCACACCTATCTCTTCGAGAGCAGTAAGTATGGCTTCATGTGTAATGTTGTCATACGCCCCTTTCACGCCTAGAAACAAAAAAGCGCAAAGACGCTTTCGGCATTTTTCGTGCTGAACGTAGGTGACTTGGTCGACGACGTTATCTATCGATTATCGACCACGGCGAAAGGCCGTCATAGCCTCTGGGTAAATGTTGTGGTACTCTAGGTACCACTCCAGGCGTCCTAGGATCATTCTCTCCTTTACTTTGCCCACACAACTAGATAAAACGATCGGGCGATACGATGAGAGCTCCAAAGGCGATTTGCCAGCATTCAGTAGTGGAACCAGGCGACTGGTTTTCCAGCTTATCGCGAGCGTGCCATCTCGCCGAGATTCATTGTAGAGCTCTAGGAGAACAATGCTTGCGCGCTCAGCCAGATGACATAGGGCTCTGTAAGAAATGCCATCAGGTCCTGGACCTGATGTGCGTCCACACAAAGCTAGTGCTGCCTTAAGTTCATGGATTGAAAAAGGTAGATCCATGCGTTGATCTCGCGGTGGTGGAGAGCTACTCGAAGGCGGAAAATTGTTGGGAGAAGCGAGTTGGCCGGATAATCTGGCGCAGAACTCTTCTGCCACGTCAATATCCGGTCGCTGTTGTGAAAGGGCTAGGGCCTTGAATGGAAACCGCTGCACGGGCAGTGTCCTGAGACCTCGTACCGTCCTCAACAATTGCGATAAAGGCTTGCGAGGGTCTAGAGACTCACAAAACGCAGCCCAGCGTTGTGATTCCTGCTTAGCTAACCGGCGCTGGATCTTCTTTTGGATGCGTCTGGCGGTCCGAAAATCATCCATTGCATGCGTGCGGCGGTACCTTCGTTCAGCACGTCGACGAATTGCTCGAAGTCGTTCTAATTCTATAGCAAATTCCGTTAGCTTTGAAGAGATTGTGAGAGTGCACGTAGTATCTTGTACTGCGCTCTTGATAGTCTCTTCCAAGCGATGTGAAATGTTGTCTTGACCGTGTATTTGTACAATTTTGGCAAGCAGAAAGCACTTCACGGGCCTCTGTTGCATTGTTGTAGTAAACTAGAAGTGCCTATGTACCTGATGCTTGAGCCTACGCAGGAATTATATGCATAAATCAACGTTTCTAGCGTGACGTGCTAGTATGCCGAGCTGCTGTGCCTTCGGTAGCCGCAACCGCGCGAAGGACGGAAAAAAGTTATTTTCCATTCCTTGCCGGAACAAATATATAAGCAGAAGGAAGAAGGAATTTTCTGTGGTTTTTACTCTTGCGTGCACTTGGGTTCCATGCCATGCTTCATGGCTCCAGCGGTCATAAGAAATTATAAGCTTAAGAATTTTTATGCCTCGGGCTTCTTTGATATAGTCGAATATCAACGAGCTGTTTTTATTGTTGTGTTGGTCGGTAGAGGGCTACAGGATGCTGTGGACAATGGTGCTTTTGCTTACTGCTGTTCTTTAATTGTATCCTACTATAGGACATACTTCAAATTAGTGCTTGCCTTTCAAATAAAAAGCTTGTTCTTCCTTCGCGCAATAAAAGCCAATTTTTGAATGTGTTCCGTCATTCTCCTGCATCTGTACAAAAAACCACTTAACTCAGCTTTTCAGGCTATAGTCTTGCTTTAGAACATACAGGTCTAAAAATACCCCAAATTTATTTGCATTGGCTAATATTGCATTGGCTAACTTTGCAAACATGCCTTTATATCAGCGGGGCTTGCAAAGTTACATGGGTGTGGAGATAGTCGGTGTAGTGAAATGGGAAAGACTTGGAATAAATGCATTTCTTTATGACCAGATATCGGCGCCTCATAGATACCAGTAGGAATGCTATATTTCCTAGCTCTTATAAGGTACTCAGGTTGCTCATAATCCACAGATGAGTACTTCTGAGTAAAGCTATTAGAGTACTTTTTAAACAAAACAACCTTGGATTAAAAACACAGATGTAACCGTGGGAATACTACCGAAAACTGACAAACGCAACAAAACCGATAATAGCGCACAATATTCACTGCGCAGTATTAGACCGCTCGGTGCGCAATGACATTTCTGAAAGTTGCAGTAAGCTCACAACCTGCCTCTTTTTGCGAACTAGGAATCAAGCGCTATCAGCTGACCCAAATATGATTTCTTCTTCATGTTACGCTGACTTTTAGAACCTGCAAACAACAGAGGAAATAAAAATGCCCTGTATGACCGCTACTGTGGAAAGCTGTTCAGCGAGACTAAGCTGCTTCGGAAACGCACGCGTCTTATTTCAACGTTTAACGTGCTCCGGGCTCATTTAAATTATTGTCCCTGTCCTTTGAGGTTTCCTGAACAGATTAGACCACAAGTGTTATTAATTAACCACATCAAGCGCGCACTGAGTGCGGTTTCAGGCGGCCGCGGAATACACGGGAGCGAGTGGCGCATCGTCTGCTAGCGCTGCTCCTCGGATCCCTCGAGAGGGCGCCCGTGCAGTTAGCGCTACCTTTGAAACATAGAGTAGCCTTACTTTGCTTTCATGTCCCTCCTCGCGACATATGGCGTTTTTCGTTTACGATGACACGCAAATTTCGTTGGCTGGTAGAGGTATACAGTTCCGTTGTAAAAATGTTTTGCGGAAACCTTTTCAGCAATATCGTGAAACCACATGCAGAAAACTGAATGTGTGCGTCACCCCAAGCCACGTGAGGTGTCGTTTGGAATTTGAACAGACAGCTCTCTTTATATGCGAACCATAGGCGTACATTTCATTTGCTTTACATGATATGTATGACACCACTGGAGCCGGATATCTTGCGTTGGTCTGTCTCCTCTGACGATGCTTTCAAAAGAAAGCGATGCACGCGCCAAACTTCTTATTCCTCGTCCTGCCCTCCTGCTGTAAACCAACAAACGACGCTTTCTGCCTGTTATTTAGTGCTGGCGTAAGACATCTAGCCATAACCTTCATACTCAATACAAAAACACAGCAAAAAATTTTGTTTTCTGGTATGTTGTCTGTAGGCAACACTCGTCAATAAAGGGCTAATGGTTTTTCGAAAGTACACATTTCTTAACGTTTCAGTTTTACAGTGGCACTCTTTGAGCTTTTTATCGCGGCTTTGCCGGGTGTATCGATGAGTGAGAGGCTCATTGTACGTGTTTTTGTTTATGTGTAACCTTTCATGATAAATTATACACATGCACTTCAATCGCTCTTTATATCGGATTTCAGAAGGGTTTCTTATAATGCTACCTGCAGCATCGCACTCGATGATGCATACCCACTAAAGGAACTGAATACGAATCTTATGATCTCTCTCTGAATGTTATCTACACCCTTTATGTTCGCATCACTATGTGTGTCCCACATGCCCGACCCGAACTGAATAATGGGGCGTTCAAGAGATTTAACATCTAGCTGATTTATTTCCCGCGGTTATTTCTGCAAACATCGCCTCAGGTAACTTGGCATCTATATGGATTTATTTTACAGTGACGCTATTTATGGCTAGGTTTCGGTGAGTTATTCTTGTGCGTGTAACAAAATGGCTGCAGCTTAGCTCAGTTAACGCTGGACAATCAAAGCGGTAGCTTGGTTTAGCCTGGTTAAGTCTTGGTTTCACTTGGTTAACATTTGATTTAGCTATAATTATTATACTTAGGTATACACTCATACTTAAGCCAGGTATAAATTATAAGCCGACAAGTCCAAGTGTTTTGCGAGGCGAACGGCTCGCTCTTCCTCAGTCTCCGACGCTAGCTTCGCGCGCTTGGCATTCCGGACCCTCTCTACTGTGAAGCAGTTCGCTGGGCGATATCCGCGCGGTGCTCTGACGCCGCTTGCCGACGAAGTCTCAAAGCCTCCCCTCCTGCGCAACGCTCAGAGAAGAAGGCCCGGCCTCGCTCTCATCCTGCTTCCGCGTTCGATATAGCGTGAGGGCTTCGAAAGCCCTCATGCTAGAATCTGCACGTCGACGACGAGCCCTTTCCTGAGTGCGTTCGCGGCGGCGTTGCTCAAACGCGTTAGGACACGTCATCAGTTGCTCAAGAATGGCTCATACCCCCTTAATCCCCTAATACTCCCGTAAACGCTGCCTTCCCATTACAACGAAAGAAGTAAAGTGAAATTCTACGCTTGAATTATTAGCGGCAACGCAGCCAGCTGTGGAAGTAGACGACGACGACGAAGAACGCGGGAGCAGGATGAGAGCGAGTGCGGCGCTCCTCTTAGAAGGTACGCGGCGAGTCACCGAGCTGCGGAGAGCAGATGCGCCAAGCCGGCGGCGGCGGCGGCTAGCGCACGCGTTGGAGGCTGAGCTCGGCGCGGCGAGTCACGTGTTGCGTTGCCAAGGCTACAGCGCAGCTGCGGTCAAATGAAGGTCAAATTGATGGTGACGGCAAAACTCGGCTCGACCAGGTTAGTAAAGCTGTCGCTTTAAAATGTGGGCTGATCTTGGTGACATGGCAGAAAGGGTCCCAGCACAATGGCACATACCCTTATGGATTCCGGGTAGTGGGCTTCAGGACCTGTAACCCGACCTTAAACTACCTTTGTCACACCTGCGACGTCTTTACAAGGGTAACAACAGTTTTTTTTAGAAAAATGTTTGTTATTTGTTTCCGAAAAGAACTGTTCCTAAATTACACAAGACACTTCAGTTCTTGTGGTTGTTTTTGAGCAGGCATGAAGGTGCGTGTTCGTGTAGCGTTTGTTAAATATTTGTTGGAAGTTTTTGAGCTGGCATGAAGTGTGCGTGTCAGTGCAGTGTGACTTGCCGGTGAA
>NC_051162.1:114382065-114412308 GCF_013339745.2 Dermacentor silvarum
CCGTCCACGCATTCCACTGAGCCGGGCTCCGAGGAGGCGCGCGAGCTCGGCACCGTGGCGATCTCATTGCCTCCGACCCTATCGGCTATCGCCACCGCGGACACGGGTCACGACCTTCTGCGACACCCGACATCGAACGGGCCATATCTCCAGTGGTCAGCGCAGTCTTCAGCGCAGTTGGCGCAGGTCACTCCACATACCCAGCCCATCCGGGTCTTCACCTTTGCGGCCTCCGCGGATGTCGCGCCTCGTCGCTGAGTGACTCACGGTCTCGTCCCTCTCCTGGATTTTGCGATCTTGTAGTGCCGGCTGCGTTGCATCCCGTTTCAGGCGTCCTCAACGAACCATCGGACACGCCTGCGGCCCCTGACCCCACTTTTCCCGACCGGTCCGTGGCTGCCTCGCGATGCAACCCATCGCCGGCCGCGCCGGATCGTTGACGCCTCCCGACAGGGTTTGCCACGTCCACACGCACTGGAAGCGTCCTGGCCCGTCCAGTGCTTCGACTCCATCGCTCGTGCGTGCACCCTACATGCCATGCAATGGTGCGGTCTGTAATACGCCACTGGCAACGCTCGCGCTGGTACCGTGGACGCGCCATTCGCCTTACAGGCCTCCCCGTTCCTCCTTCCTCAAGACGCATGGACCGATAACTATATCGCCGGCTGGACGCGCCCCTCCCAATCGCGTCCGTTCAGCGAGTCCCTCGCCCGTTGCGGAGCTCCCAGTGCCGCGCGCCTTAGCTTTGCGGTGTACACCCCATGCCCTTCACGTTACAACTTGAACTGTCCACGGACACTTTCGAAACGCGGTTTCGCTGGATCGCCATTTTAACGTTCCGTCTGGGCGGGGGGCCTTGTAGCGCCCACCGACGCCACAATGCGGAACGCTATGGTCGGCGCTTCAAAGAGGAGAAAATAAATATGCGCAGCGCGTGTTCGAGGCGCGAGCTCGGCACGCGAAGTGTCGTTCTAGAAGCCAGCTATGCTGGTCGTCGCAGCCCCTGTTCGGCTCGCCGCTTTTGCCCTTCTGCAAAAGTAGGGACAACAGTGCGGCTCCTTAACCGCCATCACGTCATCCTGCAATAAAAATTGAATACACTTATAATGAAGGTAGGCAAGCGAATATGATGGCGACAGGCTTATCATTCCAATTGAGAAGATATTGATCAAAATATAAAAAAGTTAACACTGCGCTCTAAAATTTCATGCAGCGCGGCTTAAAAATATCGCTCATACCAGTCAAGTAATATTGCAACACGCTAAAAATATGCAGAACCATGTAACATCGTCTTTCAGTGTTGCCTTCCCAACACCTCCGTTCTGCGATTACCTTGTTTTATTCTCTGGTAGCATAAAAAAGCGGTTGTCGGGGCAGCAATTTTACAATTCCAGCGAGAATTTTGCCGTTGTCATTCCCAGGCTGTGGCAAATAATGTTGAAGATCTAGGAGAATGCAGCCGAATACTCATCGTATATGAGCAGTCACGTGACGTATAATTTCAAGGCAAGAATCTAAGGGCCAGCTGTGGAAGATGGTGGCTTGATGCATGCCATGTTCTAAAGGGACCAATCTGGAAGTCCCTTGATCAAGCTCACGCTGTGCCACTCCTAGGCACAAATTGAGAGCATGGCCCTCATCCTCTAGCCTTTTCTTTGCGGAAGATTGCACGCCTGGTACTCGCGCCGTATTTTGAAGAGCAAAGGGTGAGCCGTTATAGTTGATGTCTTTATGCGTGATTTCTTGCTACAGGGCTAGTGTAACAGGAGGCGTAGCATATCTTCTGGAGAGGCAGAAGAGTAGAACTGGTGAACCGAGTGGAAGCACGCGGCGGTCGTTTGGAAAGTATGCGTGCTGCTTGTGACCGGATCATATAGGGCCAGCCTTGTAACAGCGAGCCTTCACGGTAACCGTGAGATTTCGGCTTACTGTGTACGCATGTCACATTTTTTGCAGTTGGTACGCGAATGATTAGTGCCGAAAGCCGAAAGATTAAAAACCTAGCTTCTCATATTTGTCTGATACTACACAATAGCACCAATGCGTCACCTTTCTGTTGGAATTTGGACATTTTTCATAAATCTAATAATTTCCTACATTGTCAATAAACATTCCATGTAATTGCTAAGCATAAATCAGGAAGAAAATTGTGCGCCCAATTTAAAAGTTTGCAAGTTAATAATAGTTCTAGTAAACGTAAGGCTGTTGTAATTGGCAAAATATGATTTTTTTTCTCAGACGGTTCTGAGGAAATTCCTTTCAAAAGCGAGCAGCTATATAAAATTTGACAAGGTTCATCTAGCAGTCAAAGTGACACATTGTATCAACTTAATCATTGCAATAACAAGGGCCTTTACTCACGTAAATAAAGTCATTTTGTAAGCCGTTAGATAAAAGCCGATTCGAGGAAGTGTCTGGAAAACTGTCGCAGTAGGATCGGGGGTACAAAATGTATTGTAGGTATGCACATCTGGAAAGGAATAAATCTTGGAGTTACAATGTAAGCTTCGAATCTTAATCGAAGGAAGATGTTTCAAGAAGTGATATTGTAATTAGAAATATTATAAAGTGCTGGTAATTGTACGCTTTGCTGCGCTTAATATCCAGTTTAAAAATCAGTATGATTTGAGTGATGTATTCTTATGGCAGATCAGTTCTCAGGAATGACGAAATGTTCAGGAAATGTCAGGAAAAATTGTCATTCACCCGAAAGTAACACAAAGGTACAATAAAATAAATGTATTTTTGTCTCTTTTACGTTGTACGTACAACGTATGGCGCGTTCTCAAAGCTCTCGCTGCCATCCACTGCATTACGCCAGCTTCTCTTTTCGAGTGGTAAGCCAAACCGTCCGACCAATGTGGTGCATGTCCTTCCAGCGTGTGCTCGCACCCGTTTCACATTCTTCCGCCGGAGGATGGCACTTTATAACAAAGGAGGGCACAAATGAGAGGTTTCGCTTGTGTTTATTACACAGTGTACCGAATGCTGACTGAAGCTTCCAGATGTCAACATTTGTTCCGTATCCCCAAGCAACACGGGAATTTCATTCTGGGTGATAAGTTCCAATCATGTAAAGCATGTTATGCTATAACCAGTTTTACATTTCTTCTTATGCTCACTCGACCATTGTCCGAGCGCCTATGCGGGTTCTTCTGTCTTCATCCACAACGTTTGACTCCATCGCTAAATTTCAAATTTCTAAACAAATATCAGGACAAAAATGGGGCAGATCAAAAGCAAAGAATACATTTGGTATATGTTTTAAGGAATCATGTCAATCCGGTTATCATTCTTTGGGAACTTCCCTCAGTTTGCGGAGTGTGTATGTATTTATGCACGGAGGAAGGAAAAAGAAGGAGGGAGCCTACTGCAACGCGATTGACGCCGACTGTGGTGGCCCCCCTTACAAAAATTTTTGTTGAGAATGCATTGAAATATTATTGGTCAATGTTGAGTATCGTATTGAGCATTCATTGGGAGTTTGTTGGGATATCATTGAGCAAAGTGTTGAGGGCTCTTGAATATTGGCCACTGAAATTTTATTGAAACACAATTGGGCAAGTCAATGTTGAATAGTTGTTGAGTTAGTATTGAAAGCACATTGTGCTTAGACATATCATTGTGTAATTTCTGTTGAATTTCTGTTGGGTTTCCATTGATGCAGTCTTGAAATGCTGTTGTGATTGTTCTGTTGACCAGTTGTTGAGTGATTATTGACACAGCATTGAAAAGTACATTGTGCGCCTGTTGAGATGGCATTGATATTTCGAAAATTGCCACTGAAATATCATTGATATTTTGTTGGGCTTGTGGCATTTTAGTGCACTTAATTTTGAAATTGCTTTGCTATTTGCACTTGCATGCCCCGGTGCCTCTTCACATAACTTTCCCTAATCCGAACGGAAGCAAAGGAGCAACTGACATATTTCATGTACCCTAATATGTAATATAGCGTGCACATGACACATTATTACAGTATATAAGGCACAACTGTATGAAACCTGAAGACATGCGCTAGTGCCTACAGTGCTATTAAGTGTAAGGGAGCAGAACTATAGCACACATGCTGCAAAAATGTAGCAAAAGCGTACACATGCCTAGTTAAACTCGCAACAATTTTTTCTGGAAGATATACAACACCACCTGCACTTACAGCATAAAAAAAGCTTCCTGTGCCTGTACAGCACAGCACAAAGCAGGGTCATGAGAACTGAAAAGTAGAACTTAGTGGGTTTAAAACTACGATGATGATGGATGAAATTGATAAATTTTACAAAGTTATCACTCTTATTGGCTACCTAAGGGACTCGTTGAACTTGACCTACAAAGATGTACAGCAATGTTAAAAACAAACGGAAGATGGAAACCTATAGCCTTCTTGCAGGAATAAACAAGGCAAATAGCCTATGTGTCACCATTTTACGAGCACTTTGGCAATTTGGTGTATGAACAGACTTGACAAACAGCAGCTCAAACAGAGATGCGAACGCTGAATTAAAATAAGAATACACACGAATGCTCACTCAACTTGAAGTTTATTACAGCAGAAAGAATTATATTTCACAATTACAGCAGAAAAAAATATTTTGTAAAAACAACAGTCAAGTGACTCAAAGGCAGACCTTAAGCATACCCTTGTAACTAACTTTGAACACATGAACTCTTGGCTTGCATGCATAAATACAAAAATGAAGACCACTGGATACCTTACAGTAAAATGCTTCACACACCCAGTAAACACTCACAGAAGGGTTTACGGCTGCCTGTGAGTAGGCAAAATAACAAGTAAACTGGAAACAAATGACTTCATGTATATATATACAAAACACCTGAATCGTGTTTTTCAGTGGTAAACTTCTAAAACATTTGTGCTGTAAAAGCAGCTTACCTCCCTGGCATAAGTCAAGAACTGCACAGTATTTCAAGACAGTAGAGGCTTGGGCTAGTCAGTGCATACTCGAGAGGGAAACAGCGCAAAAAAACACAAGAAGACAAGAAGGGACAAGAAGCGCTGGTGTGTGTCTCCCTTCTTGTCGAGTTTTTTCGCGCTGTTTCCCTCTCGAGTGTGAACAGTATTTAATTTCATGTGTTACTTTTGGGTGCGGAAGAGTTTCCTGGTGGCATTTTCTAATTTAGTGAGCTCATCAGTGAATTTTTTTCTGGACTTGAACAAAGCTGATGAAATCATTTCTTTGGGCCTTTTTCACCCTACACAGCAACTGACTGGTACCTGGGTTAATAAAAAGCTAATGGAAGGCTAATACTTTCAATGATATAATGAAGTGACATAAAATACACAGACAACTGAAGTGACACACAGCTAACGCAATTCCCAACAGTGAAATAAATGGTCACCTGCATCATCAAAGAGCCTAGAATGACTCATTATAAAGCATGAGAAAAGGTTTCAATAACTGTACAGCCAGATTGGAGAGCTATTAAAAAACGCAAATAAATGCACATACAAAACACCATTTACCACACTTGCGCACATAAATATATATAATTCCATCAGCATTTCGCTGCATAAAATATATAAAAGTTGCGACAAAGCAGTAACTGAAAGACGGAAGGAGCTGCACTACCCATGTTGAAAAAAAATATCGAAAGTGACATACATGCATATTTAATCTGACAGAAAACTTCTTTCCAAGCTATATATTACAAAAACTGCACAACAACGTTAAGAACAAACGAGATGAGAAGCTAACCATTCTTGCAGAAATGAATAGTGCAAATAACTTCATGTATCTCAATTTTACGGATACTTTGGTAATTTGGTGTGTGTACATACTTTACAAACAGCTCAAACAAAGATGAGAACGGTGAAATAAGGTAGGAACACACAATAATGCTGACTCAACTAGAAGTTTGTTCGTGACGACAAAGATGTTAAGCACACTGGCCAACTTGACAAAGAAATAGCCATGCATGCGTGGCAGACAGCCCGGTGCAACAAAAAAAAAACGGAACGAAAGACGTGTTTTGTAGTATAAATATGCAGGTAAAAAAAACAGTGAAAGATGTCCTATAAGTGATACCACCAAACAAGGAGAGCTCTTTTAAAAATCCCAACTCTTTCCCATTAAGAGCAACAGATAGCTTATGCATTTGTCTTCTTTGCAATTTCTCTTGTGTTCTGGTCTTTGTGATGAAACAATTGTTCGTTCTACCCCTTACAGCAGAAAACACAATTTTGTTTAATCACAAAGGCCACGCATACATGGTTTCTTATCTTTGTCAAGTTCCAATGTGTTTACAACCTGTCTTCAAGAATAAACTTCTAGTTGAGTCGGCGCTTGTATGTGTCCCTACTTAATTCATTATCCTCGTCTGTGCTGCTGTTTCAAGTACGCATGTACCACTTGGTTAGGCTGATAAACATTCTCACAAGAAAAAGGAACTACCTCCACTCACAAGGTAGCCAATTCTTTACAACTAAAAGGCAGAACACATCGAAAGTAAGCCTTCACAGCGTCCATGAAAGTAAGTCTTCACAGCGTCACAGTGTACACCACAGGGCAGAATAAAAATAGTTAAAAATCCCACTTGACGCAGAGTGGCAACAGAGATGCGAGCTTCCTGGTGAATCAGCCGCAGATCAATGAATGTCTCTTGCGAGAAACGACGCCAAGCTGTTCTTGACGAACGACACGTTAGCACCTGGGCATTTGGTGCATGTGTAACCTGTAGAGAAGGGAATGTAGACAGAATTAGATAATGCAAATTAAAAATCTGTCACACAATATACATAACCACGCACTAAATATTAGTACGCACTACACTGGCAATTAAAAATTTGCGTCTCTTTCAAGAGGGCCGTCGCGAAAATGATGAAATGGATTGTTACAGTAAATGTTACCAAAGATACGCACACCGATGTTTGTTTCACACCGGTGAAATATATTCCCGGCTCTCTCACAACACGAAAGACCATGCTATAGTACACAGCCGATACCAAGCAGCAGTCCGAATCTTCGGGAGCAGCAGGGCAGACCTAAAAATTCGCCGAGAGCAATGCGCGCGCGAGCGTGCTAGTGAGAACCGGCACCGCTTCTTTGAAGCTTAGTATCCGCTGCTGCGTGGCTAAGAACATTCCGCGCGATTTGTGTGCCGCGCGTTGCGTACGCGTCCTGTGCGCATTGCACGCTTGCGTCTGTGCAGTGAGCTATCTTCATGAACGTGCCATTCCTCGCCGCGCTAACGGTGCTCGAGTGCGGCGCTTAGCTTGAGGCGCCGATGAGCCGTCTGTGTTCCTTTCGTTTCTGCAAGCAACGCACATTCGAGTCGGCCCAGCTCAAAGAGGTATCAGAGAACGGCGGCGCGCTTGAGTTATCGCCTATTAAAAGCGTGCAGTACGCCTTAAACGGCAACACGTCACGTTTGATAAATATGCTTACTGCGGTTGGGGTGGCGATGTGTGATAAGGCAAGCCCGTCGGCGGCTTTGCCGACGTCGCCACCACGCCACTGTTCATTTACGATGTGTATCCGTGTAATCATCGCGCCGATGCAGGACTTATCGGTAGGCTGTTCTCCGCACATACAGAAAAGGCGAAATATATTTTGCAGCACACCGCGACATTAGCCACAACGCAAATAGAGGCGCAGTTAACGACTACGCGAGAAAATGTGCACACTAGCCTTAAGGTATACGATGAGCCACTACAGATTAAGAATATTTTTTTTAATATCGCAGTGTCGCTCGAAAGGCGAAGCATCGATTGCGATAGCAAATTAGTAGATAATATTACGAACATTTCAATCTAAGCAGCGGCGGCAGCAAGCGCTAGCTTCGCGCGCTTTCGCTCCAGGGCATGCGGTTTGCCTGCAGAAAGTGAACGGTGTGCTTAACATCTGACGATCGTCCAAGTGAAAAAAAAAAAAAAAAGAAACGCGGCTATGTGCTCAAGAAAACGAAATCACTTACCTGTGTGCAGAAGTCAGACTGCGGCTTTGTTCGTCTTCCTTCCATCATGAATTCTGCCGCGCAACTCATCAAAACTGCCAGGCTCGAACATCACCCGAAGAGCAGTAGCTGCGTCAGCAAACGTCTTCAACGGATAAACATCCCACTTATCATCATAGAGCAATTTCACTAAAACTTGCGTCATGATGTCCAAAAACAAAAGAAAAATGCTTCCAACAAAGCGCGCGCGGCACGAACCACCGCACAAGTTCAGACGAGTGACAGAGTCGAAAAGCGGTCACAGCCTCAGTATCGTATTAAGTTAATAAAATCGTTCCTACTAAAAATAACCACTAAAATCCATAAATAATGATTGATAACTTTTGTTCATAAAAAACATAATAAATTTTAAGGAAAACTTAATTTGTAGCGTAAAAAATAAATAATACGATTAACAAAATTGCGACTACGAAACTAACGGCACACTGGATACCGTTGCAAAAGACTGCTCACAATAAGGTCACGCACGCACGCACACACTCAAACACTCATGCTCAAACACTGGTTTGGCGTTTATTGCGTCACCTATGAGTAAAAGTTATTACTAATATCTTTATTTTTATGAACAACAACTTGTTTAAGTAGTTTGCAACATCTTTGCAGATGACGGGGTAAAAAGTAAGGTATAACGTGGGCGCGTAACTGTTCTTTGATTTCTTTCATTTCTCTTTGGCCTTCGTTTGTTTCACTGAACATAGGAGAGCTGCAGGCTTGGGAGGCTTCCATGGCGAGTGTCGGGAGCAGCCGCTGAGACAGCGATTAGCTGCGTAATGTTGCGGCTGTTGCTGAATCCGAAACTCTTTCAACGCGCTGTGCTCTCAAAGCGCGTTCGTTGTTTGATATCTAGTTCCACGGCCGTTGGATAAAAAAATGTATTATGCTTTCGAGACACAGGGTGTGGCACAGGAAATTCTAAGACCTCTGAAGTGTATGTTTACAGCCTGTGCGCGCTTGCATCCTACGGCTCGCACAGCGCGTCCGATGCTCAAAGGTAGCGTCGTCGCTTGTCGGCGCCTGCCTTATCGCCACCATCCGCGCTGCCGCCGTGTCTACTTTTGGGGAACTCCCCATGCACGCAGTCACCGTGTTTGCAAGTGAATTTCACATTCTTTTGCTCCCTAAAACGTGCGCATTTTGGATCGCACCTATGGCTATGCCATATGTTGTATGTTAAAACGACGATGGCATTTGTACGCCGGCGAGCAAGTCACTCGTGGGCGATCATGAAGATGGTTCAACATCGCAGTTTCTACGTAGCGTAAACGGCTACGAAAGCGGGCTGGTCCCGGACATAGTACAGTCTAACATGGCGCCTCAAAGCGCGAGCTGTCGCAAGAAGACGAGGAAGTTACATGGGGCTGCGCGCGCCGAGCATTCAAAGCGCTGACGGGTTTCGGAACGAGAGACGTACGCGTGCGCTCGTGGCCTAAAGGTTAGAGCACCGGGCTGCTGCGCTCGAAGGTCAACGTTCGGTGCCAAAGTCGGTCACACAGTTTTCTTTTTACGAAAGCGAGCCCAAACTAGAACCTACCTACCTACCGCAAAGTGACAAAAATGAGGCAAAGATTGCTTCTTAATAAAGTTTTGAAATGTCGCCTTCATATGCGAGTCCTAATTAGTATATGCTAAACTCAACTGCTACACAACAAAAAAACAACTACGAAAATCAACACAAATTTCTCAATAAATTATTTATTGAGAAGCTCTCAATGGTAATATCATTGTGCAACTGTTGAGCGAACTCAAAGACTTTAGAGACTTTGTTGAAAGTCCGTTGATTCAACAATACCCCAACAATACGTCAATAGAAAATCAACAGTCATTTTTGTACGGGGGCCAAGACGTGGTGAAAACGTAAGAGCACGGAGGATACGTCGGAGCGCGCGGTAGGTATTACTACTCCCGGTTGATTTTTTTTCAAAACCCATTCGAAACTATTTGAAACTCTTGAAATAAACAAAATGAAAACTAAGGAAAACAGAAAAGGAAGGAAAAATCTTTTTCCTTCCTGCATGTGAGCAGCTGCCGGCCGAGCGCGCAGCGAATAAAAACTACCGGTAACCAAACGTCTCGGGAGTAAGTAGCATTTTAAGTAGCTTGCATTGTGGTATTTTAAAACCGTATTTACATATATTCTACTCGTTAATCTATGGATGACGATTGCAGTGCTGCAGGGATGCGCTGTCAAATCTATTTCCTTATCTTGAATGGCGCTTTCTATGCCCGAATGAAGTTATTATAAAAACATTACGGCAGACACTGCTCTGAGAGTTGTCTAATTATGCGTGAACATTGTGCAACTTGTCCATCTACACGCAGCCCGTTGTCCGCGAACCGCGCACCCTGAGTTTAAGGCAAACGAAGCGGAAGGCCTGCGACAGAGTCGTCTTGCCACAACCCTCGCTTACCCCTATTTCTCGATAGGGGAAGGGCTCTGAATTTTATTGCTACCATTCCTAACCACAGAGAATTTTAAATTTGCACAATTAGAGAATGGCCCTATAATGAAAGTGATCAGCGATGGGGGCAGATTGCGGTGTGTGCTGATAGCTTCGTGTGCGATGTGGTCTCGCCGCATAATTCACGTCGAAGCAAGAGGCAGCCCGAAGGACAACTCGCTCGCTGCGGTGGGCTCTATTTTGAAAGCGATCGTCTTATATGACGGGCGGAAGGGTAGATGGACGGGTTTCCTTGCTCGGTATGTTAAGAAATGCGTCCTCTTAAAAAATCATATTTCAGTGTTCATTCTATTTCCACGACTGCTAGGGGCCTTATTATTTTGTTTCTGTAATTTGTGGCAATGTACATAGTGTTTTGATTTCAACAGCACCCGCTACAAACAAATACACAATAATGTCAGCACCCGGCAGAGACAAAGAGCCAAATTGCCACAGCAGATTGTTCGCAAAAGAGTGAGCTACTTATCGACATCGGCACATATAGTTAAAAGCGTCTCTAAAAGTACGAACGCCACAAAAAAATCCGCAAGCAATCTATATTCCTCATGAAATCTTCATACGGCTGCGATTTTTGTGGCTTGTCAAAGATTTTAATGAAAGTGATATACGTTTCAGCCCAACCAAAGTAAATGTTTCTTTTACGACAGCATTAACACAACATTTTAAAATAAAAACTTTCACATAAGATGAAAAATCATACCGTCAGCACGTTCTGTAGAGTTCTCGAATACGTTATACCTGCAAAGTTTGAAAAATACACACACTTCTCAATATGGATTTTAATTTTGATGTTTTGGGAATGTAAGAGCACACGGATTGAATTAAGGCCTTAAAATAACATATTGGGCGGTTTACTTATTGAATTTATATCAAGTAACAGCGCAAGTTGCAGGATGAAAGGAAGGCGTTTGTCCGTTTCCTTGCGTTATCCTGTTGTTTGCACTCGGACTTTATTTAACTTCGTCAATTAGGTCATACGATAATGTAAAGGATAGTAAAGATACCGGTTCACTAGCTAGCCCAATGTAGAAAACTCAGCATTTGATATATTTCCACAAATGAAGAATCACTATGAACACACAACATAGTATATACTTTGTTGGAAGGAAAGTGCTATAGGCGGTGGTTTGCAGTGCCTGCAATTATTGTGGAGAACCTGCACAGATTTCTTGTATGAAGGATGATTTGGCCACGAAGCAGCACTGGAGGTTGAATGATTCCAATATGTTAAACTATGTCTAATTTGGGCATCAAATCTGCAACCATTTGCCGCACGTAGCAGAATGATTTCCATATACACAAAAACACAGTTCCTCAAAAATTATGGGCAATTGTTATGTAATTTAACTAACTTTTCGTGTCCCTCATCCCTAAAAAATTTGTAATGCAGTTGCCGCTAAAAACTTTTTTTTATTACCCCATCATAGAAAGAGCCGTTTAAACGAACTACCGACACTTTATTCGCCGCTCTCTGTTTAAAACCTCTGTCTTCGCCGCAAACGCCACAATGATAATAGCGATTGTTACCCTCTAATACCATGAACCATAATCAATGAGAGCCTAAAGGAAATGCTTTCAGAATATCTCATTATCTGTTATTATTATTTGACGAACGGGCATAATATTTTAAAGTTACGTAACTTGCGAATTTAGCGCTTTTTCTAAGTCAAAAAGGACATATGTAAAGCTTGGGGACAACTAATCTCAAGGTGACAGTAGATGGTAGTGCGATTAGCATTCGAGCAATATAGTGGCACACCGTAGTTATAAAGAGACATGTATTTAGCATCTGTAGTGGCGGTTCTGAGCCTTTCGTTGCTTCGGCTATATGCGATGTACTCCTGTACCATCCCGCTTTGCTATAACACGCGCTTGCTAAGGTTGTCCATGATCATGCGGCGTGATGCCAACGCAGTGACGACGATGTAAAGACGAAGCACTTAGGTCCATGGAACGACAACAGCAGTATTACGACGACGGCATGACGACAATTAGATTACGAATCCTACATGATGACGACTGCATAATAATGACTGTATGACGGCGATGACATGATAAAAATGGAATGACGACGAGTGTATGACGAGGGTGGCGTCACGACGATTAAATGACGACAAATGCATTACGAAACTGAAATGACGATAACTTGACTACGACAGCATTACGACAATGGTAAGACGATGCAATGATTATGGCATGACAACGGGGGCGTTATCACGATTGAATGGCAACAGCGCAATTATTACAGAACGACGAAGAAGAAATGACCGAGATTGAACAATGACGGCTGTGTAATCACGATGACAGGGCGACAGTAGCAGAGGATCCTGAAGTATATCTGATATGTGGGGTTGACGTATAGGGGCTCAAGTCGCATAGTGTAGTTCACCTCTCCCTCTCTCTCTCTCTCTATATATATATATATATATATATATATATACAGGGTGTTCAAAATTAAGCTTTACATAATTGTTAGAAATCGCCTGTGGCAGGTAGCATAATTCTTATCATTGAGCTGGGTTATTCGATGAGGCGGACATTAGTAGCACGATAAATCAAAGCACATATTCAACTAACTCAGAAAAAATTTGGTAATTAACTTCTTCGTTCACTTCTTTACGACACGTATTGCAATTTACGAATTGTAGCCGGTGAGCTTGCAAGACGCATCCACTTGCAATGAATTTCCATGATGACAGTTTCGAGATATTATTTCCCAAAGTGTGGGACGAAATACATGGGCGTTTCAGTTAGTTTTGCGCTTCAATGTATAAAGCAGCATTTTCGTAAAAAGGTAATTGGAACAGTGCATTTTTACGGTGAGTTTGATGGCGCTTATCACCAAACTGGTGTCATTCTGGAAGTTCATTCCAAGTGGATACGCCTGAAAAGCTCACCGGCTACAATTCATGAATTTCAATATGTGTCATAAAGCAGTTAAGTAAAGCAGTTATTAAAGCAGTTAATAAGCAGTTAATAAAGCATAAAGCAGTTAATTAGTAAGTTTTTATAATTAGTTGAATATATCTTTTGATTTATCGTGCGACTAGTCCGCCTGATCGAATAACCCAGCTCAATGATAAGAATTATGCTACCTGCCACAGGCGATTTCTCACAATTCCGCAAAGCTTAATTTTGAACATCTGTTATATCAACGACCACTGACGGAGCGCAGTGCAGAGAAATGAAGGCAGTAGTCTGACTTGAATCGGGCTTTTCTTTAAACAGGCTTACACGGACCTTTGTTTTCTTGCTTTTCATGGGCTTGGATAGGGGCAAGGAAAAAAGCAGAGAACACGAACCATCCTAAACTTGTGGCGCTGAGATGTACTCCTGCAAGGGCTGAAGAAAAGAGCACCAGCTTTCCCCTACTCAGGCACCTTGTCTGGATGGAAGATACGTTGAACCAGACGAAAACAGACCGCGCTCTCGACGTAGAAAAAGCACCTACAATGAGTCTCAAAAGTCACAAGCTTCTAGATAATTTTGTTTCGTCAGTGGAAGGAAGAAACCACCCTTTCATCTTCGTCATCATCAGCCTATATTTATGTCTACTGCAGGACGAAGGTCTCTCCCTGCGATCTTCAATTACCCCTGCCTTGCACTAGCTGATTCCAAATTGCGCCTGCAAATTTCCTAACTTCATCACCCCACCTAGCTCTCGACGGCACTTCCCTTTTCTTGGTACCCATTCTGTAACAATAATGGTCCACCTGTTATCCATCCTACACATAACCTGGCCTGCCGAGCTCCACTATTTTATCTTAATGTCAACTAGAATATCCGCTATGCCCGTTTGCTCTCTCATCCATAATGCTTTCTTCCTGTCTCTTAATGTTAGGCCTACCATTGTCGCTCCATTGCTCTATGTGCGGTCCTTAACTTGTTCTCGAGCTAACCCGTCGTGGTTGCTCAGTGTTTATGGTGTTGGGCTGTTGAGCACGAGGTCTCGAGATCTGATCCCGGCCACGGTGGTCGCATTTCCATGGGAGTTAAATGCAGAAAACACCAGTGTCCTTAGATTAAGGTGCACGTTAAGGAACCCCAGGTCATCCAAAATAATCCGGAGTCCTCCACTACGGCGTGCCTCATAATGAGTTGGTGGTTTTTATACGTAGAACCCCATAATTTACATTTTTTGTTCTCGAGCTTTTTGTTTAAGCTACAAGTTTCTGCCGGATATGTTAGCACCCGTAGGATGCAATGATTGTACACTCTTCTTTTCAGCGACAGTCGTAATCTCCCCGTCAAGATTTGGCAATGCCTGCCGTATGCACTCCAACCCAATTTTATTCTTCTGTAAATTTCCTTCTCATGATCAGGGTCCCCTGTGAGTAATAGACCTAGGCAATCGTACTCATTTAAATACTCTAGAGATTGACTGGCGATACTCAATTATTGTTCCCTTGTCAGGCTATTGAACATTATCTTTGTCTTCTGCATAATAATAATCTTCAACCCCACTCTTAGACTTTCTCAGTTAAGGTCCTCAATCATTTGTTGTAATTCGGCCCCATTGTAGCTCAATTGGACAATGCCACCTGCAAACTGAAGGTTGCTGAGATATTCGCCGTTGATCCTCACTTCTAAGCCTTCCCAGTCTAGGCGCTTGAATACATCTTCCAAGCATGCAGTGAATAGCATTGGAGAGATTGTGTCTCCTTGCCAGACCCCTTTGTTGATAGGTGACTGTCTACTTTTCATGTGGAGAACCAAGGTAGCTATGGAATCTGTAGATGTTTCCAAAGATATTCACGTGTGCCTCTTGTACTGCTTGATTACGTTGCCTCCATGACTGCTGGTATCTCAAATGTAATCAAATGCTTTTTCCTAATCTATGAAAGCCATATAGAGAAGTTTATTGTATTCCGCAGATTTCTCGATTACCTGATTGGTTACATGGATGCGATTCATTGTAGAATATCCCTTCCTGAAGCCAGCCTGTTCTCTTCGTTGATTGAAGTGTTGCCCTGATTCGATTGGAAATTATTTTTGTCAATATTTTATACAGTACTGAAAGCAAGCCAACGGGCATATAATTTTTATATTCCGTAACGTCTTCATTCTTGTAGATTAGCATAATCTTGGCGTTCTTCCAGCTTTCTGGTACACTTGAATTCGTGAGGCATTGCGTACAAAGGGCCGCAAGCTCTTCAAGTATGATATCTCCTCCATCCTTGATTAAATCGACTATTATTCCATCTTCTCCAGCCACTTTTCCGTGGGTCATCTCTTGCAACGCCCTTCTAACCTCATCGCTAGTTATAGAAGGAGCATCTGTGTCCGGTTCATCACTACTTCGAATGAAAGTAGCTTGGCTCCTCTGGGTAATACACAGGTAAGTATAGAATTATTCCACTGTTTTTTACTATGTCATCGAAATTGCTGATGATATTAACCTGCTTGATAGGAGTTAGACGATGATATTAACCTGCTGTAATAGGAGTTAGACTACGTTTGAATTGCGCGGGCGAATGTGCGTGACTGTTGTGGTGCGCGATGGACGAGAAAGAGGAAGAGCCGGAGCCTGGCGCTCAAGGGGCAGCCATGTCACCAGCCTGAGCTGTCTGGCCTGGGCATTCGTCCTGAACGAGCCCAGCAGTCAATCTACCCAAGGCCGGTGTTCCTGGGTGAGCTGAGAGAGCCGGCCGGGCTGTCCCTGGGCCTTGTCTGAGCCTTCGTACCTCACGAGCCGAGATGTCCATCTACCATACGCCTGTGTTCCTGAATGAGCTGGGAAAACAGGTCTGGCTGTCCCTGTGCCTGTTCCGGCTTGCTCCACTGCTGTGTGAGTATATGACGCCGGCGTGTTCCGGTGCAGCCGAGGCCAGTCCCGGTACAGCCGTGGTGGGCTGACGTCCCAACCCAGCTATCAAGCGAGTGGCTCGGCACACCGCCCCGGCCTCCATCCCCTGCACCACCCGCTGCAGGATTCATCACTGCGACTCCTCGTGCCTTGAGTGTGTGACACCGACACGCTGTTAGATTTCATCGGATAGTTACGCTGTATGTAAGTGACACACAACTAACAAGTGAATTGCGTGTGTGTTATCGTGTACGTTGTGTTAGTCATGTTCCCATGTCATTAGAGCCTCTCTGTGTTCATTGTGCCAACTCTGTGTTTGATGCCTGGGCGCACAAGATCATCATCACACCTGCCTATCTTTCAGTGCATATATCTTGTCTTGTTCTATGCCAAGTTTTCTTCTCACTGATTTCATGCTGCGTCCATATTTTAGGTCTTGCTCAATCTGTTCCACGTTGTAATTTCGAATATACATTAATTTCTTTTTGTTGATCAGTTTTGACAATTCAGCGAATTCTATCAGATCTGTTGAGTTTGACACTGTCAAGCTTTGCCGTTTCATTATTAGGTCATTTGTTATTTGGAAGAGCTTACCTACGGTTCTCCTTGGTGCTTTACCTCCCACTTCAATTGTTGCGTCTGAGATCACTCTGTAGTTACGGTTTCATTTATTACCTCTTTGTTATCTTCATCTTTCTGTTCTAAAGCTGCATATTTGTCTGCGAGCACCAGCCTTAATTATTATGATTTTACCTGTACTGCATCTAGGTTGGCCTGATTCTTCGTCGCTAATTTTACTCTCTCTTTCTCTAAAGTGAGAGAAATCCTAGACCTCACTAACCTATGGGCACTGCACTTTACCTTTCCTAACACTTCTACATCCTGCACTATTCCAGGATCGGCAGAGAGTATGAAATCTATTTAATTTCCTGTTTCTTTATTAGGGATTTTCCAGGTCCACTTCCTGTTGATACTCTTCCTGAAGAAGGTATTCATTATTCGGAGCCTATTCGTTTCCGCTAATTCTACCAACATCTCTCCTCTAGTGATAGTAGAAATAATACTAGAAAAGTTGCCCGTTGCTTGTTCACCAGCCTGCTTTTCCCCCACTTTTGCATTGAAATCGCCCATGACTACAGTATACTGAGTTTGCACCTTTCTCATCGCGGATTCAACATCTTCATAAAACTGTTCTATTTCTTCATCATCGTGACTGAAGGTTGCGGCGTAGGCTTGTACTACTCTGATTCTATGCCTCTTGAACGTTTAACTATAGTCAAAGGAGTCGCTAGCCTCACGGGTCGTAGGGGGGGGGGGGGCGGAATAGGGGTGGGGGGGGGGCGTCGGTCGGAACACCTTTGAGTGTGGAGGCCTCCCCCCACTGGTTTAGAACCTGTGGGGGCGACTACCCCCATGCCTCCCCCCCCCCGGTTCCGGAGGCCCTGGACAGTAGGATGACTCGACATATGCGATTAAGATGGTACAATGACAGCTGGACAACCAAGACATGACTATCAACGATGACCACAACTGTGTGACAACGATGGCAAGACGACAGTCACATGTCGAAGCAAGAATGACGACAATCGAACGACTAACTACATCGCGATGACCGTATGACAACGAATGCATGGTGATGAGTGTACGGCGACGATAGAATGGCAATGGTATGAAAACAATGTGATGATGACAACGAGTTGAATACAATTGCCTGACAACGGTTGCGTTATGAAGGTTGTATGATAACGATGGTATGACGTCACGGCTATGATGAATCTGGAGTGACGGCGACTGCACAATCACAATGGCATCTTGGCGATGGCTTGGCAAGGGATACTTGATAGCGACTGTCTGACGACAGAATGGCGATGATGACCGGACCTCGGCGGCATAATCACGAATAGATGACGTCATAATTGCAATTAATGACGATGAGTGATTCACTTCGACGGAATAGCTGAGGAGGTATGGCGACAACGGCATGTCGACAATAGGATTACAAACTGAAGTGATAACAATGGCAAAACGACATCGAAACAACGAATGTATGACAACAATGGCATGATGACTGTGTGACTGCGATATGATGACAAATGTGTGACGACGATGACGTCAAGGCACGTGACGCCATCGCGAAGTTAAAATAAATGTTCAAACAACCGTGTTGGCATCACTAGACAGCATCACAACGAATCAATGATGAGGACTGTATGACAACGACACAGTGGCGACGATGGCATGATATTGGAATGACACTGGAATAATGACGAGTGCATAACGGCAATGATGGATAGATGACCAGAGAGGTAGACTCAAACTGCTAAAGTAGGCAAATAACACTAATCGCATTATTAGAATTTGCCTACTACTCTTCAATTGAAGAGATTTTACTGTGACAAGGCTTACCATGCCCTAGAACCGTCTGTGCAGGGTACTATAATAATACGAATCGACGGACCAGCTCACCCTGGTCAACCGACCGAGAAGGGTTGATAAGGCCCCTGGACTCCTGGACTGATGGGAACACCCACTGGTCAGCGGAAGAGCTACCTACGCTCGTGTGCTCGTTTCTATAAAGCGTACTCTTTCGCTCTGTCTCTTTCTCGAGGGATGCACAGTGTCATGTCGCCGCAGTACGAGTCAGCGACCTTGGAAAGAATGAAGCGAGTAGCGCTGAAGATGTCGTCAGGTACACGGTGGCATGGCGCCTCAGTTTTGGACTCTGCAAGCCTGATAGATATAAATGCACAAGAGCAGAAGACAGCGATGGATGCGCAGCACTATAGTTTCGTATATTCTAAAAGAACCAGCCTGACAAAGTAAACTGAGTTGCGAAGAAGACGCCGACGGCTGTACAGTAGCGTAGCGCCTCGGAATTGGAATCAGTAACATTGACAGATTGAACTGCATTGTCGCACAAGACGTGAAGGGATGCACATCGTGATAGTGCCCCAGATTTTGAGTCAGCCAGCCTGAGAAAATGAAGCGCAGTAGCACAGAAGCATTCAACGACTGCACAGATGCATAACGCTAGTCCGCTAGCGTGACAGACTGAACTGCGTTAGCGCAGAAGACGTCGAGGGCTCCATAATGGTGGGGTTTCTCAGGTTTGGAGTTCGAGGGCCAGCCAGAATGAACTGCGCTAATGCACAATAATCCAACGGATTCTTGTCGTCATAGCGCCACGGGTTTCGAATCAGCGAGCCTAGCAGGATGAACCAAGCAGCGCTGAAGATGTCGAGGTCTGCACAATGCCATAGTGCCTAAAGGTTGGAATAAGCAATGTTCAGGTATTGAGAACCAATAGCACAATAGCACAGAAGACGTCAAAAGATGCGCATCACCATAGACATACAGATTTTTGGGTCAGGGTGCCTGACGCAATGAAGCGAGTAGCATGGAATACGCCGAGGGCTTCCAAGTGGCTTAGCCCCTCATGGTCGGAGTGAGCAATTGCGACAGCGGAAACTGCAGTAGCACTTAACTGGAGAATTGCTCGTGCTTGTGTTCATTTTCCAGGGGCACTGTTCATTACACTCATCACTTCTCACGGCCAAAACTTCAGGAAGAATGATGAGGGACTCTGGCGATGCATACAGAAATCGAGAACTGGGCCTTGAAGCACCTTATGTACTAATAGAGCAATGCATTTTTAAGCGAAGATTTTTGTGGCTAGGTGAAGCGAAAAAGCGTCTGGCCGTCGCCTGTGTAAAGAAAACAATCATCATCAGCATTAGCTCGAGCGTTGTCATTTTCTGTAGCAGCTGGCTCGTTGACGCCCCTCGTGTCGAGGTCGTGCTCGTCACGCGGTCGTGCCACTGCTCCCGCTTTCGTCGTCGTCGTCTTCTTCCACATCTGGCTCAGTTTTCGCTCATCGTTCCAGCGTGGAATTTCACTTCTGTTATGTTGTCTAATGGGGAGCCACGTTTACGGGGGTATAGCCATAGCTTAAGGGGGTATGAGCCATTCATCGTCTTGCAGAACGAACAGTTTTAATTTTGAAGTAATTTAATTTCTAAGAATGGCAAGCGGCAATTGCGGGCGAATGCTGCTAATCACACCGCCGAGCAAACCCGAGATATCGAACGCAATTGATAACGGCGGAATGCTGGCGTACTGCCAGTGACGTCATTCTCTGCGTCTCAGCCGAACGTGTGTTTAGCCTCATTAATAACCACATAGATGTAACCAATCATTCAGAAATACTTTAATAAACCATCGGTATTAACCCAGTCTAAACACCGGGGCCGCACGTTTTAGTTTCACTGCTTAACCATCTTTTACGGAGTGCTTGGGCGGTGATTTTTTTTAACAGACTTGTTCCTTCTAATGGCAATATGTTATAGCCGAAACCGTAGTTTCATCACCGAATAAAGTTACCCTTCATGGCAGGATTCATATGGCATTTTGAATCGTGATTGCAATGAAAGGATCACAAAAGAAATCCCCCAAAAGACACTGGTTGCAATCTATCTTCCCTGCGCAGATGATCTAACTGAGTGAACCTGCTCTAGAAAGTGCAAGTTGTTCTCCTTTATCGGCATTCTGTTTGTTAGCGTTATAGTATTATTCGTTGTATTTTAGTGGCCAATTAAATTGTTCTGAAAGCACAAGATTCTTTTCAATGTATGGAAGAACTTACTGCTATTTGGCGTGAATTAGTGCTCTAAATCTCTCGGCACACAGTATTACTTTTCTTAGACGTATTTATCCGTAACCCAACGTAGGGCCAGTATTATTTTTAAAACTATTGTTGTGTGTTACTAGAATACTGCCCGTAATTACAGCGGTGATCTTAGCTCATGTAGCCTAAAGAATGTCTAAGGAAGTTGCTTAGTATTCATCAAAAAGCCAGAAATAAAGAACATGATGCGTAAAATTATTCAAAGAAGCTCATTTAAATGTGAAAAAATCTGATGGCGCTGTCGCAGTCGCAATGGTGCAAACGACCGAGAATATACTTACGTCAAAATATATACTGCAGCGCAGTAAACTCATGGTATGTATAAAACATTCTACACTATAATTGAGCACGTCCTAATTAAGCGCTATCTGTAAACAGTACGACCAGAGGCCCAGTCCGAGGCTTTCGCAGAATAAAAATTTGGTATTGCTCACAAAGGTTAGGTAAAGTAGCCCGCAATTTCACTTCTTTTATTTATAATTGCAGGAATGACCGGCTCCAGAGCGTATGTGCGTACGGCACGTGCAGGTTCTAGACCACTCTTAACTTTCAAAACGTATGAATCTTTCGGAACTTTCGAAACCCGTCTATCTATACCTAAGAACATAGCTTCCATCTAAATGATCTTAAGTAGCATAGAATTAATTGTTATGGATGTTGAAACGAAGAACAAAACGGAAAGGAACCGCTTCGTCCTTTTTTGTTAGTTAGAACGAAATGAAGCCCAGATATAATAGACTAGCAAAGGATACGTAAAATGTTTGTCGTTTTATTTAAAGTGTCCATTAGGAAGTTCAAGGGGAAATAATTGTCAATAAGAAAACCATTCATAATGTGCAAAATTTTATAATGACTAAGTTAGAATCGGAACATTGATATTAAAGCCTGTGTGATCTTGTAATTATGAAAATTTGACCATAATCATAAACATAAAGCAGCTCAATTTATAATTGGGTCAAGGAAACATGGTCTAAAATTTTTGTATTCAGAGTTTAAATCTCATGGAACCTAATGAAAGTCTTGGAAGGCAGCGCCAACCTTCCCGTCACTGTGCCCAAGTGTAGGAGGCACCCAAACATGGGACATTTGGAACAGTTAAATCTAATCCAAGTAGGCGGAGTGGTGTTTCTAGGGCTCGTTTTCTTAGACTAGTAAATCGTCGACAAGAAATTGTGATCGTGTGCCGGTCACCGTCGTCATCGTCTTCTATGAGTAAACAAGCAACGCTCGCGCAACAGTTTTGATGGTGCGCAGGTCACCGTGGTCATCGTGGAGTCGTAACCTCCAGCTTATGTTGAAGTCGAATCCACCACCTTTGGCGCTAAGGTGAAGTTAATTAAGGCACAGTTAATCAAGGTAGCGTCAAATAAGGCACTCGAACTTGGTTGGAAAAGACAATTAAAAACTTGGAGGACTCTTAAGTTTCGCCTTTAAGAGTAGAGCGCGATGGCGTTATCTGGACCCGTTCGCATCGCATCGTTCGCATACGACAAGTAGGCTTCATTCACTGCAACCAGCTTACAAAGACCAAGGGCGCTATAACGTAAAATGATTCCAAACTCTTTTGATTTTAAACTCCTGACGTCAAATTTACGTAACCACTGACGCAATCATCGGGCGGTGACCCGCAGCGTTCTCTGAACAACCCAATCAAACACTCTTTTCGTTTATAGGAGGTCACCTTTGTTCGCTTTCAATACCAATAACATTGTCTACAAGCAGCGGTTTTTCTTACTTAATTGGCTGACAAGAGGCGATGAGCACGCTCTAGTGGAAAGGGTTTCGATGGGGTAGAGCCAGCACACTGAAAATAGATAACTGCATGAAAAGGGTGGTGCCGGCTTCTCCGATTGGTCCGCTTCGCCTTACTTGGCTTGCGGTGGCTTGTCGAAAATCGCGGCGGCGTGCAACGGAAAGATAATAATGCTGCTAAAACGGATCCTCGGCAAGGAAGAGTTGGCAGAGCGATGTCGTATGCCTTTCGAAAGGGCTCGATAAGGTTTTACTGCCACGCAAAAAGGTTTATCATGCGCAAATAATTACATGCTCACCGGCAGGTGCGAGTAGCGAGGGCCTGAGCGATCGGCGGGTAGCCATCTTCTATTCCTTTCGGAACGGGGCAGTCTGTGGCTATTGAGAAAAATTTTTCAGTTTTGTTCGGCATATTAATGCATTTTTTGGGTACACGTCACTTTGACGTGGTGAGTTTTCGCGGTTTTGTGACGTTGCGTGGCAGACAGGCGAAGTGGGCGTAGCCAGAAAACATTGGACCTATAGCAGAGGGCTAATGGTGAAAAGGCGTCGAATCAGGAATGATTATTTTTCTTTTGTGCGGTTTGATCATGCATAATCAGTGTGTACGTGTTATATCAGATGGGTAGCTATCGCGGATTTCGTGACGTCGCGTGACAGACTGGCGAAGTTGGGAGTGGCCCGAAATTGTTTTGACCAATTGTGGAGGCTGATTGCAGAAATTGGAATCGAAAGAGTTTGGAATCATTTTACGTTATAGCGCCCCAAGCTTACACTGATCCCCTTAAAGTCGGCTTCACTTTTAAACTGAAATGCATTGCTGGGAAGACGTAGTTAAAAGGAAGGAATCGAGACACCGACCAAAAATGGTTGAAATATATTTAAAAATACATTAACGTTTCGGCTCCCCCACGGGAACCTTGTTCACAATGAAATATGGGGCAGAGGTTGCGCCCTTTTTTATGTGCGGCTCAAGGCATGACCAAGGCATTTGGCATACATGGACAGCAGATTTCCTTCGTTACGATTAAGAGTGTGCGCCATGGTTTGGATGATTAAGGATTCAAGATACAGACGCGCAGAATGATTTCTTTCCCTGGCGACCACACGAGCTTTGTCCCAGTTAATCGTGTGTGACGTAGTTGCGCAGTGTTCGGCTAGGGCATTCGACGCAACGTGTCGTTTTTGGACGTCATTTCTGTGCTGTTGAAGTCTTTTTTTTTGAAGTTTCCGGTTTCTCCGACGTAGACATAGGGACAGTCCGCACACGGAATGACGTACACCACACCTGGGAACTTGTCCTTTTTCAAAGGGTCTTTTACGCGCACGAGCTCGTGCCTGAGTTTCCGGGAGGGAACGTGCACGTCATATGAGCGCAGAACTCATGCAAGGGTCTCGCTTACGCCTGGGACGTAAGGTATCGCAGCCCGTTTTTTTGGGGGGGGGGTCCAGGGTGGCTGGGTACTACACGAGCCAGCTGGCGCCCTACTGAGTCAATGAAGTGCTCAGGATAACCACAAGCCGTCAATTCACGCCGCACAAGTGCATTGTCTGACATGCAGTCTTCGACTGCATGGCGAAGACTGCATAAAGACGTTTTTCCTTGGGGCAATATAAGTGGTCTTATAGTGAAATGTGAAGGTCCTAGCACCTTTTCTTATTATTCTATTAATTGTTCGATATTGCCCCGACGCGTGCAGGTCTGGTAGAAATGTTTTAGTTTCCTTGTAGCAGAATTTGGTTTTCTTGTACATTCAAATAACAATCCGACGCCGATTGGCCAACAAGCCGATGGTGAATCCGACGCCGAATGGTAAAGTCGTACTTTACCATTTTTCTGATGGATTTCACTTGAGAAATTCAATTTTTGTTCACCAAAACCTTGCACCACGTGGAATGTCTGCCTGGTCGATGTGATTGGATGATTTTCTCTGCCACCCGCGATCACACATCGGTTGCCGACGCCGGATTTTCTGCGACACGGGGCCCTAAACGCTATCGCGTTAAAGCTGTCAGCCCATCCACTGGGTTGGCGATGGATGACCAGCGAAGCTGTACTATGGTGGGAATTACGTATTTCCAATTATGACTATTAAGATTTCATGGTGTAAATGGTTATTTGAACTTTGAAAGAATGACAAAGATATATGATCCAGTGGTTGTCATTTATTTAGTAACTACAGGGACAATGGCCTTATAGTTGCTACGGTACACCGCCATAGGGTGTAGGGCAAATGTTGGCACGTTATTCATAAACACGTCACCAACGCCCCCCGCGTTCGGCACGAACGCGGGAAGAACGCCGCCGCCGTCGACAACAGTTCTGCGCGTTGCTGACGTGCGCTGTCAAAACGCTGGCGTGTGCTAACGCGCCAGCAGCAGCGAGCGAAGGTTCCTACAGTCTATCGTTTCAACGGAAACTAAGCGGCGAAAGCACCGCGCATACAAAGGTAGGAGCCGTGTTGCAGATCGATTTCAAGGTATGGTGCGCGTGACCACCCGTCGCCACGCAAAGTACAAGTACGCAGTTAATTGCTCGCATAGCAAAAAAAAAAGCTGCACTCCCTCCATCCCGCGCTGCCTTCCCGCTTTCCTCCTTTCGCGTGAGTGATTGAGTCGCGAGTTGCCCTTGCGCCCGGTCGCAAGATACGTATTTGGTGCCGCAGCTAAACGTCGCCTCCCCTCCCTCCCTCCCTTGTGCGTTCGCTCCCCGTGAATGCGCGCGTCCCTCGCGCGCTTTCACTCGCACATACAGCATACGGCCAATGAGAGTTTTTTTTCGACAAACGGACACGAGCATCGTAGACTGAGCCCTTGACAGCTTCGGTGTAATAAGAGGTAACAACGCATTCGAATGAGAATGTCGAGTAATTTAATGAAAGTATGTCTTCAGCATGCAGGCTTTCGCCTTCACCCTCTTTGTCTTATGCTAAAGAGATTGTCAATTTTTAAGCAGCGAGCACTTTTTCTCCCATTTCAAACCAAATCCAGTACAAATTGATTTATGGTCTTTGTATGCGCTCATCTCGACACGAAAAGTGCGCTGTGAAACAGTTTAGAGTTGGCAATGAGAAGGAAGGTTGAGTTGTACGACGAAGTAAATCGACCCTCCCATGTATGATGCGTGTGATAAGCCAGGTACTGCGGTTCAACGGCTAGCCTAGCAGATGACATGTGTGATGATGGAAGTTTCGCGTGGTACTCATTCGCTAGCCAGTTTCTGGTGCTCTCCAGTTGAGGCCGCTCCCTCACGGGTTGGTCATTCCTCTAGTACCGTAAAAGAATTTACGCGGCGTTTACTCAACGCGGGTTTGTCATTCAGCCTCTGTGAAAAAGTTTAACGTACTTTTAGGTTCACGGCGAACAATCCCCATTGACCTTATTAAAGATGTTCCAGCCACATCAACTTCTTAGTTCTACATACACGTGTGTGCGAGTACGTGTTGTAGTTTCCACGGAGAGCTTTCCACTTTCTATTAAATTTAGTCAACACTCCATGGGTTCCTTCTAGTAGACAGGCATAAATACCACAGATAGTGGATGGGACAGAGGCGCCGCGGTAGCTTAATTGTTAAAAGGATTACATGCGTAATGTGAAGACGTAAGTTCGTATCCCACCTGCGGCCATTGTTTTTCATCCACTTTCGTTTCCATTTATGTATAACGTTTTCTAACTTCAACTAAAAACTGTACATGATTTCCCCAAGCTATTATTAATGTCATTGCGGGTTCGTTTCTTATGAGTTAACTATACAGGGTGTCTCAACTATCACGCACCAAGATTTTAAAATATGGACATGACATGTAGCTGGACCGAACCGAGGTAATATTGTTTGCCGTCGCTTGGATATACACAGATTATTTGTTGCATTCCGCTTAATTACATAATTAGTGTTAATTATTTATCAACCTCTCAACCATTAAAATTAGATGAAAAGTGCCAATGAAAAAATTGTAGAGCAACATGAAAACTCTCCTGATACAGCTTTCTGTCGCTGAATAGTTGCTACATAAAATTTTTTTCCGAGCAAGAAAGAAGCCCGCGACCACATTCAAAGTACCTCGAGCGGCCAGTCACGTGAGCACTCAAGCACTGCGGAGGAGAAACTAGAGTTGCTTTATATGTGAAGATCACAATCGTCGATGACTAATTTTGCTATGGAAGAGCACGGGGCGAAAAGAGATGCCGTTCGATGAGGCGACGATCATCTTGGTTTCCATCTATTGCGATTTTTTTTTAATTCATCACAGTGATGCTATGTTTGTCGACAATACAATGATATGTACTCACCAAGTAAAGTAATAATATATTGATGATAGGGATGGACTTTGAGACTGTGCCAAACGTACCAGGGCGTCCAGTGTGGCATTTCCATCTATAGTATACGGGTGGGTAGTGTTATCGCAAAACACAGCCAGACTGTCATTCTGAAAAGAAGCAACCCAGGCGCACACGTTCTTAATGCCCCAGACAAAGACTGATTTCTTTTCCTTTTTAAGCGAAGCTTTATAGGCTCAGAAGTGTCGGTGGTGGTGGCGGTATCACGCTTAAAAGTGGGCCGATCCTGGTGGTTGCGCAGAAAGGGTCTAAGCTCAATGGCACATACCGAGGACAAAAAAGAGACAAAGAGAGAGAAAGCAAGAAAGAGAGAAAGAAAGAAAGAAAATATCCAGGAAGGTCAGATACACACACGTCATGCTTCGCTTACCCACATTTTCGCGACAGTGGAAGGGCTGGTGATTGTTTATGCAGTTTTTTATACTGCCGAAAGCTTACATTACACATTGATGGGGCTTACAGGCATATGTTGCTTTTTCATTTCTCACAATACTCACCGCAATGATTTCCCAGAGGCTATAGATGCTTTGAACATATTGAAAAATACTAAGTATTTCTTTCGGTACCGCTTCGTGATAATGTAGCTGAATTTGTAACATGTCCACGCAATGACACCATAATTTTTAATAAGGCAAAAGCCTTATATGTCTCATCCTTCAGTCGATTTTCAACTTCCTTGAGCGAAAACCGTGTCGTCGAAGAGAAATCGTACACCAAGAGAAGTTTATTGTCATCTCTGCATTTTTACAATTCACTGGTGTAACACCATCATTTTTCTTGATATACTGGTGTCTGTTTACACACTATTACACACAATTATACACTAGACATTTGTAACATAAAATTTGATCAGTTTCGAACAGTTATACAATGTTTAGGCTATTACATTGTACTTTCGTTCAGCCTTGCACAGTTATACAATGTTTAGTTTGACTCACAATACATTTGAAAATGCACATGCAACCATATGGATCAGCCTTGTATTTTTATACAATGTTTAGGCTGCCCCTTATTTCTCACAAAATTGTTATTCTTTAAATGTTGTTGGGGTCACACAATTTCATTTTTTCCCTAAGTTTCGAAGACTTAAAGGCGTGTTAATATGGAATAATTGGGATTTCAACTGTGTTTTCTTTTACTATCCAAAATTTCGTATGCCATTTTTTAAGGAAATTGTCTATTCCATTTTTTTCTTGCTCTTTATTTAATATTTTGTACATCATGATTGTGATGTTTTTTAATACCGGATATACCGCTTTTTGTGGCTTTTTTTTTTAATTTCAGCAAGCCCTCTTCTTTTCCACAAATTATACATTATTACTATGGTCAGTAATTTTTCAAAGAGGCTTTTCTTCTTCTCTTCTTTGGCTAGATTTGTTCTGAACTTGGTATTGGCTATCTTCCAAACAACTTTTGCTGAAGGGCATTCTTTGAATGCATGTCTTTGCGATTCAGGTTGTTTGCAGTTAGGACATTCCTCTGATGGTGTGATCCCGAACCGTGCAAGTCTTATTTTTGTCGGGAGAATTCCCCACCGTCTTTTCCATTCAAAGTATTTCACTTCCTTCAGTAATTGCGCTTGTTTCCAAAATTTCCACTTATGTGGTAGACTAGAGCACTGCACGGGCTCGGGCTTACCCGAAAGCCCGCGCCCGGCCCGGCCCGTCGGCCGGGCCGGGCCGGGTAGCACAGTTTTTTCACGGGCTCGGGCCGGGCTCGGGCACGGCGTGTGCTTTTTGACTCGGGCCCGGGCCGGGCTCGGGTTTTTTGACGAGGGCCCGGGCCGGGCTCTGGCTTTCTGGTGGTGTGCATGTAACGTGCAGCGAGTTATTCTCGGGTGTCTCAACTCTGAAAAACATTATTTTTCGGTCTCGGGCCGGGTTCGGGCCGGTTTCGAGTCGGGCTCGGGCCGGGCTCGGGCCTAAGGTAAAGGGGTGGCGGGCCGGGCCGGGCAGGTAACGTAGATTATTTCCGGGCCCGGGCCGGGCCCGGGTCTCGCCATAAATGTTTTGATCGGGCTCGGGCGGGCCGCCCAACGTAAAAACGGGCCCGGGCCGGGCTCGGGCTGAAAAAATCGGCCCGTGCAGTGCGCTATGGTTGACTTTTTGGTACATATTACATATCCAACTCCTTCAGAGCCATTGTAGCACTTATTTCTGCGGTCTTTATGTCTGCTAGTGGGGTTTCTGGACAGAGTTCCTCGATCGCTTTTATTTTGTGTTCACTGCTTCTTTGTAAAATTGAAGCAGGATTTCGGCTCTTGGGCCTTTCCAGATCTCTGTTGTGACAAAGCGATCAAGAGTGCTAATCCAATATCTCAGTAAAGGTTTTCCAAGGAAGTTATTCTCGTTAATTAATGAGCTTACTGTTTTTGCTGCCAGAGTTCGTGCTGTTAGAGAAACGTTTGGTATCCCTAAACCCCCTCGTGATGGGGGTATTCTAGTAACTGTTTTTGTAACTGGTGCTGGTTTTTTTCCCCAAAGGAAGCTCCCTATGAGGGCAGTCAATCTGTTTGCAACCAGTCGAGGCATTTTTGCAATTCTTGCTACATAGAAGGCAGGAGAACATAGTTTTGTTTTCACTACTTCCGCCTTCTCTATTAAGCTTAAATCTTGATGGCGTGGGTTTACGGCCACTTTAGCAGCTTTTTTTAGGTGTTCGTCCGAACTTTTTGGGGAAATGTCTCCTGGTTGAAACCACAATCCGAGAACTTTTGCAGCTTGCAGAAATTGCACTTCATCAAGTGATTGTTCTCTAAAATCTCCAAATCGCAGTGCTTTGCTTTTTTTTGATTAATTCTTGCTCCAGATATTATAGGATAGTCTTCGAAGATTTGCAGAAATGTCTGGTAACTGCATTCATCTTTAATAAATAAAGATATATCATCCGCAAAGGCTGAAATTTTTATTTCCCCCAATTCTGGCAAAGAGAAACCTCTCATTCTTTTTTCTTGGTCGACTCTTCTCAGTAGCGGATCCAAAGTCAATACAAAAAGTCCTGGTGAGAGTGAACAACCTTGTCGCACCCCTCTCGTAACCGAGAAACAATCCGTGAGCGTGTTGTTAATTTGTATTTCACTTGTAATATCTTTATATAGTAATTCGATGATGTCTATGAAGTCCTGAGGGAAACCGAATTGTTTCATAGTCTCATATATGTAATGATGGTTCACTTTATCGTATGCTTTGTCTTGATCTATCGTGATGAAGGCACCTTTAGTTTGTTTTTGTTT
>NC_051162.1:114412408-114457242 GCF_013339745.2 Dermacentor silvarum
AAATTGAATGTGTGGTAACAAAAACCAGGAGAGAGTTGAAACAACAAAATATTTATTTGGGAATGCTTCTTGCCGAATATTTCATAGAGCGGTTCCTCTTTTTAAAATAGACTTGCATGAAACAGATGGTTCCTGGTCCCAGAAAGAATATTCTTTCTGAAAAGGACGCGTAACACCATGTTATTAGGAGAAACACAAGAATACAAAGCTTTTCCCTACTTTCTCACTTTTGCACACGGTTGTGCGTGAGTATGAGCATGAGGAATGGGCTAGAGTGGACTCGTATTCGATAAAAACAAGTGCCTAATCCTGCGGTCACTCTTCAGCAAGACAAGTAAAGTATTTATGCAACCTACGTAAATGAAATCCAAAATTTACTTCGAGGCACTGCATACTGCAATTCCAGGGGGAAAAAACAGAGCCTTTCACAGTATGAACAACGCCCGTGCACACTACTTCTAGTATTGTTAATAAATATCACGGCAGATGTGCTTTGATTCTATAAGAATATAGTTGATGCGTATGTGTGAAAGTATTGTTTCAAACAGTGCTCAATGCACTAAACATTGCACCTGTTGTGCGCTATGCAGAGTACTTTAAGGACACTTGTTTCGAACTCAGTGGACTGATTTGCACTCCCACTTCGGGACGACCTTCCGCACGCACTTTTTATAAGAATATTTTGTCATTTCGAGAGACTCATCACACGTCGCAAGAGATACAAGCCAGGTGCACCAAAGTCCCGTTTGGTCTCAGTGTACGTGTTTCACATACGGCGAACTTCGCGAGAACAACGCGGAGTTTAGCATATATTGTCGTTATATTATACCGGACTGAAGCGGAAAGAACGAAGACCTCTTCCTAATTTTTGTGGCTTTAAGTCAGTATGAATTCTCACAAACTCGCCGAAATTTAAATTCTTGTAGGTTGGTTAGATATTTCAGTGCTCAACGCATTACCTCGACAACATCGTGGAGATGGTTTACGCGGATTTTTTCGCCTGATTCATATTGGATTTCTAAGCTGAATAACTTTTCTTGCACGCGTCAATTTTCGTTTTTTTTCTTTTTTGCAGTCACATTCGAGATATTACCAGGTGTGCGTTAGGATTGCAGAAGTTGGAGGGTAAATTGGTCGTAGTGCTTATTGACCGTGCACCTAATCTTCGTAAAAGATTGTTCTTGCTTGGTGCGTGCATATAAAGTGCGGTCACCGTGGCTGGGAATCAAAACCCACTACTTCGGGCTCAGTAGTAGAACGCCATAGCCACTGTACCACTACGGCTTGTAATGAGCACTCTTTTCATCTGTTCACAGGTTCCTTGAAAAAAAAAATCACAGCCCCTTCCACTCCGTGAATATGTCGAACAGCGAAGCTGTGCATTCGCGGCCGCTTGGCTGGCCCGAACGGCGCTACTTCGGGGGATGGGACGCGTCGGCGTCCACGGGCGACGGCATTCCCAGAGCGCTCCTCACGCTTTTTTTACGACGTTCCCAGACCAGAGTCCTTGATCAAAGCTCCGTAAAACAACCAACGCTAACGCGAACTCCTCTCACGCCCCACTCCTCCGTTAACCTACTTTTTCCTACACCGCCATTGATTGGCGCGCCTCACGCCCTCCCCCTCCAACGCGAGTATTAGACGGCGTGACTTACGTCAACCCCCCTCCTTGTTCTCCTTTTCACCCTGCACTCTATCACAGCATTTCCACAGGGTGAAAGGGGTCACTCGAACCCGTTTCCTCCCGTTGAGCTCTTCTTTCCTCTCCTCTCCAGCTAGGTCACGTGGCCCCTTTTTACCGAAACTTTTCCAACGATGGCACATGGTCCACTTAAACAGCTTCGTGTAAAAAAACTAAGTAACATCGAAACAATAGCTAAACAATGTCCCAGAGCTGGCGCTCGCTCATATTTAGGAGCACCTCCACATGCTAGCAGAGGTTTCCTTTGAAGTCCTAAACAAGAGCCGCCTTTCTACTTAGGAGCCGGGCGTTACATTACAAGGAATTCTGAGTACAGCAACGAATTATACCAAGCATGGACTGCTTCACAGAAATATACATCTCATACTGCAACGTCTCGACGAGGTTCTCACGTTGCATAGCCAACGCTCTTCTTCAGCTCAACACCAAAAAGTGTCATTTTGCAAGCAAGATGATCAAGGTTTTAGGTTCATATTGTTACGGGGATGTTGGGAGTAAGACTGGATGTATTTACAATATATACACGAGTAGGGGTTAGCGTGGTCAAGATGGCAAGGTTGGTATTCGACCTGATCCTGACAGATTTCGGTGGTGCTTCACTTTCGTCGTCCAGAAAAGACCAAGGACCTACGCAGTTTCCTCGGCATCGCTTCCTATTTTCGTCGATTTATTCCCGATTTCGTCTCTATAGCTGCACCTTTACACCACTTCGTTCTGGTGCTCCCTTCGTGTGGTCGCCTGAATGTGAATCTGCCTTTGACCAGCTAAAGGGCGCCCTCACATCTGAACCTGTTCTGTGTCATTTTGGTGAGACGGCACCCACACTCTTGCACACGGATGCTAGCGGCCATGGCATCGGTGCTGTCCTCCGCCAGCGAGACAAACTCTTCGCGTGAGAGAGTCGTTGCACATGCCAGCCGCGTGCTCACAACTTGCCGAGAAGAACTATAACATCACCGAGCAGGAGTGCCTCGCTGTCGTTTGTCCGTCCAGAAATTTCGCCATTATCTCCATGGTTGCCATTTTACCATCGTTACGGGTCATCACGCCTTATGCTGGCTTTCCACACTCAAGAACTTGTCAGGGCGTCTTGGTCGCTGGATTCTTCGTCTGCAAGAATATGACTTCGAAATCAGCCTACAAGTCTGGTAAGAAGCACCAAGACGCAGACGCTCTTTCTCGCTGCCCGCTTCCTACAGCCGCACTCATCAATGGTTCTGCCACCACCTCCAGTGACGCCCTCACTGACGTCTCTTCTACGGCGGTTTTGTCCTTCGCCGCTCTTGATCATCTCACTTCGCACGACCATGAATCATTTTCGTCTCAACAACTCACTGACTCGTACTGTCGCCGTATTATAGACCACCTTCGTGGAGCTTTGCGCCCGCCTAACGCCCGGCTTCGTCGACAGCTGACAATTTAAGCTGGAAAACTCGGTGCTGTACCCAGCACCTCCACCACTTGTGACGTCACAGTAAGGGCGGACCTTTATTCAGCACGAGAGACGACACGGCGAAGAAGGGCGGCGTCCACAACCGCCATGAACAGCCTTCGGCACAGTCCACGCTGATGATGCGCCCGCACGCGCGATGAAGAAGAGGGGCACACACATGATGATGATAATGTACAGATGATGAAGAAGTGTACAATAAATGCCCACGTTACTAATTTTCAACTTAAGTGGAAAATGTGGTTCTCATCATATTTGTTCTGAACCTCGCTGTTATTGATTTGTGCAGCCCTGACACAGATGGAAGCTCCCGCGACCTTATGAGGTAGAATCTAGATGGCACTCAATCCCACTCTATTGCGACTGCAATTACGAGTGTGTACGCCTCGAGTGTCACGCCTCGAGTGTATACGTACACTCGAGGCGTGACCTTGTGGTCATGCTGTACTAGTATTGAAGGCACATACACGGCCCCGCGTGGAAGATTGTGTATACAGGAGACGCTCAGTGCACTTGGCTTCAAGAATGACAGCGTTCTGGCTTTCTTGATGGCATGAGTGTTGTGCGCAGGTATATGACACGAACACTAGCGTTCGTGCCGAGCTGATATGTGTTTGCAATGGTCTGAGTAGAAGAGAAAGTAAACTTCAAGCTAATGTTATCTCATGTCTAGGTGAGTGCTAAGGCCTTCGATTTCCCGTCGGTCTCATTTCTGCACCATCGAGGAGCGACGCATCCAATGCCTCTCGTGGGGATTAGCAGCATTGTGAAGCGCCTGGCAGCAGCCAGGCCGCTGTTCCTTCTGCCCAGCAGCATATAGGGACTTTACATTTGATTAGCGTTCTGTGCCACGTTAACATGACGCACCTGCCTATGTTAGTACACCGTCCTAGAAGTTCGAGCGCAACGCTTAAGTTTGCTATCCCTGTCATTGTATATCGCCCTTGTGGATAATTACACAACTTTTATTTATTTTTACTTTACGATCCGCAGAACCTGACCATCTCCTTGCTTAGGACTCTGAGCCATGCGTATTACTGTAGTTAAATATGTCTCCATAGGCACGGACAAACGCCACCATTTTCCACGAGTCTCATTTCCTCGAACCATCGAAGTGACGCCTGCAACGCTGCTCCTGGCGTTTCCTCGTTGCGCCAGCGTTAACATGCCTCGTGTCTTTCAGATTGTTGTTTCTGCTGCGATAAGTAGTCATCTCGCATGCAGCGTAACCCCCGCGCATCAGTATTCCTAGAACACCGTCTGAGGCGCTTAAGCACAACTATAAACCCTGGCAATCGATTTCAATGCTTCGCTTCCAGGTGAAATTGCCAATTTTCTTCGTAGGTATCTACATTAACAAAGCGGATTCGCATTACAGGCAATACCCTTGGAGGTGAGTAAGTAAAAAAAAATTGTTATATCTGTGACAATGGGAGAAGTTGTCAACCTCAAGGTGTAGCATTCCCAATTGCTTCGAGCAGCCGTGTAGTAATGATTTGTTCTCTCTGGTAAAATTACCATTAAGACTGCGATTTGGCATTGATGGAGCAAAATAAATTCTACTTCTCCAGCGGCACACCGCCTATCGAGCTGTAACTTCTTTAGCGAATATTTTATTGCCTATCTTGCCAAGTTTGACCTGGCTGCTGCGAGGTCGCTCAGTATTTCTGCTGATATCATCATCAGCCTATGTTATGTCCACTGCAGGACGAAGGCCTCTCCCTGCGATCTCCAATTAGCCCTGTCTTGCGCTAGCGTATTCCAACTTGCGCTTGCGAATTTCGCAGTCATGAGGGAGGTTGTGGCCGAATACTGCACCAGGGAGGCCAATTCCTGTTCTGGTGAGGGAGTGACTTTGATGAAGCTTAGTGGGCCTGCCTAGTTTGGTTGAACCAGGACTAGTATAGCCCCACTAGCTCTCGGCAACATATTTTTTTTGCCGGTGTCAGGCACCACTCCATGCCTGAAAATGTAGTGGACTGGAGCAGGATTCGAACTTACGACCTTCAGATTTGAGGTCGGGTGTTCTACCTCTGCTCCACGCCACCACTATATCTGCTGATATAGTTGTCGCTATATATACATGTATACAAAAATAAGTGTGCACCAAATAAAACTACCAGTGATTGCTACATCGAGCAAGTATGCGCAGAAGAAACGTATATGCCTATACAAAACTGGACATACTCTGTCTGCTCACAGTTATCTCTAAAGCACATCGACCTGTTACAATAGAATGATGAAATATATTCTCACAGTGCACCGAAAACAGGAGACAAAGACACGTATTACAGAACATTTTTCAGTGGTTGTGGCACAGTCGTAATACGGGTCTGCCTTTTTTTTTCGATTAACAGAAGCATTTAGCCTTGCGCTGTCGTCTTTGCGCTGCGCTATGATCAGTGAAGGCCCGTGTCGAGCGCGCGATGTGTGACCGTCGCACCCTCCGTTCCCTACAATCCTACCCGTTGCATTGTTCTTTTGCTTTCCAAATACACTACAGACAGCATTATCCATTGGTTTGAACAAACCAAGTGCTAGCAGCACTACGTGAATTGTGCTTTTTAGCGTCTGGTCACGATCTGTTTTGTCACTGTGCGATCTCTGTGATACCCCGCATCACAAACTATGTGGAGTAAGTGTCACAGCGCAGCAAAGAAGATCGCTAACCAGCACTCACATTATATGTCGGCATAGCGTTGAATTACGATGACTGCATCATAACTTCGACGATTGTAGAACTCTCGCATAGGGTTTACGAATGGTCTGAGGTGTTCTTTTATGCGGTTTTGATACCAAGAGGGTGAACTAATTTTGCCTCGCAAGTAAGTCGTGGGATTTTGTCTCGCTACTACAAAGGAAATGCTAAATAGGGTGTACGTCATCGGTCGGTCGCGCTTACACATTCTATCATATATTAGGGTATTATCTGCAAATCATGTGCGACAGCGGTCTCTAGACGCTGCACGTCATAACACTGAGTGGAAGGCTGTTATTATAATTTCTTATTACACTCTTCATTGTAGAGTTCCTGGAGGCCATTATTAGCTAAAAGAAAACAACTTAACAAATCTTACCTCTCAAACAATTCAACTTTACGCATAACCATGCAAGGATAACTTTGTGCTTAAACGACAAATTTTTTCTGCTGATGCGATAAAATATTCTCGTCAGAAGCAACCTGACAATATTGTGAACGTAGTCTCGCTTGTTTATTTGAAATCAATGAATTTTTACGTTTCGTAGCGATTTGACCGAATAAAAAAACAAATGACGATGTTTGCCTACAATTAGTGATGTCAAGCGCGCATCAGCGTGCTACGCTAACGTAGTTGTAAATACATGCACACATTTTGTAACCAATTCAAGATTCGCCTCGAAAGTGGTTTATTAGGTTGCCGCAACGATTTACGCATAGTAGGCGAATCGATAGCGAAACATGCACAAAAAGACTCAAGTAGGTGCTGAACAACACATTGCTTTGCTGAGTTCCTGTAGCCCGCTGAGAGACAGTGTAGGCTTCTTTCAAGTAAAAAATTATGTTAGGCTCACTTTGCACAGAAATGCTGCACATTAATCAGTTCGCTTCAATCAGCGCATTTCGTTTTTATAATCATCATCAGCAACAGCGGCCGATATTTATGTCCACTGCAGGACGAAGGCCTCCCCCTGTGATCTCCAGCTACCCCTCTCTTGTGCTAGCTGATTCCAACTTGCGCCTGCAAGTTCCCTAACTTCATCACCCCACCTAGTTTTCTGCCGTCCTCGACTGCCCTTCCCTTCTCTTGGTATCCATTCTGTAACTCTAATAATCCACCGGTTATCCATCCTACGCATTACATGGCCTGCCCATTAAATGGACTATTTTTGCTCCTAATGTCAACTAGAATATTGGCTATCCCCGTTTGATCTCTGATCCCCACCGATATCTTCCTGTCTCTTAACGTTAGGCCTAATATTTTTCGTTCCAACGCTCTATGTGCGGTAATTAACATGTTTTCGAGCTTCTTTGTTAACCTCCAAGTTTCTGCCCTATATGTTAGCACCGGTAGAATGCAATGATTGTAGACTTTTCTTTTCAACGACAGTGCCATGTTCGCCGTCAGGATTTGGCGATCCCTGCCGTATGCACTCCAACCCAATTTTATTCTTGTGTAAATTTCTTTCTCATGATCAAGGTCCCCTGTGAGTAATTGACCTAGATAACCGTACTCCTTTAGGGACTCTAGAGGCTGAATGGCGATCCTGAATTGTTGTTCCCTTGCCAGGTTATTAAACATTATGTTTGTCTTCTGCATATATTCTTCAACCCCACTCTTGTACTTTCTCGGTTAATCGGTTAAGGTCCTCAATGATTTGCTGTAATTCGTCGCCAGTGTTGCTGAATAGGACAATGTGCAAACCGAAGGTTGCTGAGATATTGATGTTTTTCCTGCGTGCTTCTATTTTTGAACTATATATATATATATATATATATATATATATATATATATATATATATATATTTACATATACAGGCATACAGCATATAAGTAAGGGGATTTTTCAGTGGGATATGCGTATTTAGAAAAATGAGAAGCATAGCTTTGCGGTTGTCTTAGGCTTAATTATTTACCGAACAGTTTCGGTCGGTGGACCTACCTTGTTCCGAGGATAAAGGAAATTCTCGCAACAGTCTCTTTATATCGTCAGGTAGAGAAAGAACACGCAAAAAAGAGAGAAAAGAGAGCGAGAGAAAAAGAGAGAAAAAAGAGAGAGAAATGGAAACACAAGCAAAAATGAGAGAAAAACAAACAAACGTGAGGGCCGACGGCCAGAGAGATTACTTGTTGGTAACGGGGTTCTTCACGACGCGTTCCTGTCATCATTGGCCGTGGACAGGTCTTTGCACGGTCCCCGTTACACGCGCTTTCGCATGATCGACGACGATTCATGGCGCATTCCCGTCAACAGTGGCAGTGGACATGTCATTGACGCGGTCGCTGTTAGGACCGCGTCAATGAGTACAGGAACCCATCGTGAAGAACCCAGTTACCAACAAGTAATCTCTCTGGCCATCGGCTCTGTCCGTCATGTTTTTTTCTTCTTTTTCCATCTTTTTTTCTTTCTTTTTTCCCTCTCTCTCTATTTTCTCTCTTTTTTGCGTGTTCTTTCTCTACCTCAAGATATAGAGAGACTGTAGCGAGCATTTCCTGTATCCCTTGAAAAAGGTTGGTGCGCCGAAACTGTTGGGTAATAAACGTAAGATAACCGCAAAGTTGTGTTTCTGATATATATATATATATATATATATATATATTTATATATATATATTATACTTAGTGACGTCAGCATGCTTTCATGTACAAAAGGGAGACCCGCCTAGCAACTCATTCAGTTCATTCTAAGACTGCCTTGGGTAGGCCACGGAAATTAAAGATACCAGAAGAACAGCATGAATACAACGCTCAACCATGTGTGGAGTTTGACATAGCTTCGCTGAACATTCACGTTCGCAGGGTGCGATGGCGCTAAATTTATTGTCAATTAGAATATTGCGTACAACCCCGTGACCGAGTCTTAATCAGGTAAGCCTAACATGTTTCGTGCCACCGCTCGTTGCATGGTCGTTAACTTCTTCCCAGGCTTCTCTGATAACGTTGCGAGCATGTGAGGGATGTAGTGCAGAAACGTAAAAAGTCGTTGAGAAAATTGTTGAGACCTTTTGATGAGCCTGAACGTAAACATTGCATGACATTACAAGTTGCATAGCATGAAAGTAAATAAAGGTTTACGCGTCGCGGATAGTTGTAAAACATTTAGTAACCAACTTTACTAAAGTTTCTATTCGCACAGATTTCTACATGGCCATTGAAGCACCATATATATATATTATAAGACCGAGACTGACCGAGCTGTCAAGCGCTTTTTATTCCAAAAAGCAAACGCCCCAGCTCATGCGCGAAGAAGAAGAAGAACAGGGACGGTGATGATGGCTATGTACAAATGAAAAGGACGAAGTACGTTAATAGTGCTTACACTAACTTCCCCCCGTCATGGAAGCGGCCAGCCTGGCCGCAGATTACAGATTATCTAAACGGGGAGTGAAGGGCTTCATCCGCGAGACGTGAACAATTTCGGCATTCCGGCGGCGCCGGTCAGTGACGGAGTGTACTGGGCGCACGAGATAGTTCACTGCAGATGTTTGCTGCACAACGGTGTATGGGCCAATATAGCGTTGAAGGAACTTCTCACAGAGGCCTGGAGTTCGGGCTGGAGTCCAAAGCAGGACTTGGTCTCCAGGGTGAAAACGGAGGTCACGGCGTTTGTTGTCGCAGCGACGTTTGCGCTCAGCTTGGGTAGCGTCCGTGCTTTGCCGGGCGATTTGACGGCAATGTGCAACTCTGGCAGCAAAATCTTCTGGAAGGGACGCGGTAGGCGAAGAAGGTGCTAAAAAGAATTCTCTGTCAAATATGGTGGAAGGAGATCTTCCATATACAAGGAAGAAAGGGCTGTAACCGGTAGTCCGTTGAATAGCAGTATTATAGGCGAATGTCACAAAAGGAAGAATTTTATCCCAGTTAGTGTGGTCAGGCCGGATGTACATGGAAATCATGTCAGACAGCGTACGGTGGAAGCGCTCAGTGAGGCCATTGGTCTGCGGATGATAGGTAGAAGTAGATTTGTGCACGGTATCAGTGGCCCGAAGAACTTCCTCCAGAACTTGGGAAATAAACGCCTTGCCACGGTCAGTCAGAAGAACGCGAGGAGCCCCGTGGCGCAAGACGATGGAGCGCAAGAAAAAGTCAGCAACCTCAGACGCGGTACCGGCTCGCAGAGGGGCAGTCTCGGCATATCTGGTTAAATGGTCGACCGAAGTGACAATCCAACGGTGACCAGAGGGTGTCAAAGGCAAGGGACCATATAAATCAATGCCAACAAATTCAAAAGGTGCGTCCGGGCAAGGCAGAGGTTGTAGTAAACCGGCAGGAGGGGAAGTCGAGCGTTTTCGGTGCTGACATGACGCACAGGAGGCAATATATTTGGCCACCGTTGTGGATAGGCCAGGCCAGAAGCAGCGGGTCTTGATGCGGTCGTAAGTCTTGTGGAAGCCTAAGTGGCCAGCCGATGCGTCGTCGTGAAGTGCCTCTAATACGCGCCGACGAAGGCAGCGAGGTAGAACTGGGACCCACCGGTGACCTGTTGGGTGATAAACGTAGCGGTGTAGCACGCCACTTTGCAGGCGAAATTGTCGAAGTTGGCGTCGCAAGCGGCTGTTGGGTGGTTCGGCGAATCCACTAAGGCGATCCATGAGAGTTCAACAGTAGGAGTCGGCCCGCTGAAGCAAGACGAGATCAGAGCGTGATGAAAGCGTAGCTACGTCCAGGGGCGTTATCGAGAGCTGGTGTGAGGCAGGCGTAGCATCGGAACGACGTGGTGGGGAAGGCGACGGCGTGTTACCGGGAGAGAGCGAGAGTGGGCAGCGAGACAATGCGTCTGCATCATGATGACTTTTTCCAGACTTGTACGTTATTGCAAAGTCATATTCCTGCAAGCGAAGTATCCAGCGTCCTAAGCGTCCTGACATGTTTTTCATTGATGACAGCCAACACAGAGCATGATGGTCGGTGACGATGGTGAAGTGGCGGCCGTAAAGGTATGGGCGAAATTTCTGAATCGACCAGACGATAGCCAGGCACTCTTGCTCTGTAATGGTGTAGTTCCGCTCAGCTGGAGAAAGTGTTCGGCTGGCATATGCGATGACTTGCTCTTTAGAGGCTGCATTACGTTGCAGAAGTACTGCGCCAATACCTTGTGCGCTTGCGTCAGTATGGAGTATGGTGGGGGCTCGATCATCGAAGTGGCGAAGCACCGGTCCGGAAGTAAGATGTTGCTTAAGAGCTTGAAAAGCTGATTCGCATTCGTTAGTCCATGTGAAAGAGGCAGCGGTAACCAGTAGCTTGTGTAGAGGAGCTGCTATGGCAGCAAAGTTGCGTATAAATCGACGAAAATATGAAGCCAAGCCGAGGAAACTACGTAGATCTTTCTGCTGCTGGGGCCGAGGAAAGTGGAGAACAGCACTAATCTTTTCGGGGTCTGGCTGGATGCCATCTTTTGAGACGACGTGGCCCAATACTTTTATAGTCTTGCTTGCAAATTTGCATTTTTTTGTATTGATCTGGAGACCAGCATTTGCAAGGCACTTGAGAACTTCGTCTAATCGATGTAGATGTTCGCTGAAGTTAGACGAAAAGATGACAATATCGTCCAGATAACAGAGGCAGGTCTTCCATTTTAGTCCACGAAGTACGTTATCTATCATGCGCTCAAATGTGGCGGGAGCGTTACAAAGACCAAAAGGCATCACGTTAAATTCATAAAGTCCGTCTGGTGTAGCGAATGCGGTCTTTTCTTTGTCAGTCTCGTTCATCGGAATTTGCCAATAGCCTGATCGAAGATCAAGGCTGGAGAAATATTCCGCCCCTTGCAGTGTGTCCAAAGCGTCGTCGATTCGAGGTATTGGATATACGTCCTTGCGTGTGATCTTATTGAGCGCTCGATAGTCGACGCAAAAGCGAACGGAGCCATCCTTTTTCTTTACCAGAACCACGGGAGAAGCCCAGGAACTAGATGAAGGTCTAATTATCTTCCGCGCAAGCATGTCAGCAACCTGTTGTTCAATGACCCTCCGTTCGGACGGCGAGACACGATAGGGGCGTCGTCGTATGATAGCGGAACCATCGGTTTCGATGCGGTGTGAAGCCACAGAAGTTTGGCTCAACACAGGGGAACAGCTATCGAAACAGGCTTTGTGCTTCGCTAAGACCGCCAGTAAGGCTTCGGACTGCGCGGCGGTTAGGTCAGAACCAAGAACGGCTGGGGGAGGGAAGGAATCATCCAAACCTGCGGTAGGTGCTGGCGATGAAGAAGGGCAAAGCGTGACTATAGAGATAGGTTGAGTGTCGGCGAGGGTTGCCACAGTCATCCCTTTGGGCAGCATCACAGGATCTGGGGTCGTGTTGCAGGCAGACAGAAGGGCGCGTCCACGTGAAAACCGGACGAGACAGGCGGCAATGAGGATTCCACGAGAAGTACAGCGGGAAGAAGGGGCGACTAGCGCGTCTCCGTCGGCGATCTGCCGGGATGTTACGGATACAACGTCTTCGTGACCAGGACGCAGGACGTAGTCTTCATCAATGGCCAAGTTCACGCATGAAGGTGAAGGATCTGTAACAGGTGCAAGCGCTGTATCCGTGATGTGGACAACTTCCTCTCTACATGAAATGACGGCTGAAGCAGAATGTAGGAAGTCCCAACCCAAGATAAGTTCATGGATACACGTTGGAAGCACGATAAACTCAATGTGGTGGCGAATGCCGTCGATGAAAACACGAGCAGTACACTGTCCGTCGGGGTGTATGAATGCATTATTAGCACCACGCAAAATAGGTCCAAGATAAGGCGTTTTCACTTTCCGGAGCCGTAAACACAGATCACTACGAAGAACAGAAACGGCGGCACCGGTATCGATGAGAGCAGACGCGGGAACACCTTCAATAGTTACATAAAGCATGTTGGCCGGGCGAACAGGAGGAATTGTTGAAGACCGATAGGAAGCAGTTTCCCCTCCAAAAACTGCAACAGTTAGTTTTCCGAGTGCTGGTCGGCAAGATGGGAAGTGGGACGAAGCGGCGATGTAGAGCGCCGGTAAGGCGAAGGAGAACGACGTCTGGCCGAACGAGAACTATGAGGCAGATTGGGAGCAACTGGAGGAGACAGTGAACGCCGCTGAGGGAACGAGTACGAACCGGGATAGTAGGAGTCTGGTCGGCGAGTGCGGTCTCTCTCGTGCTCAGCATAGCCTCGTCTTTCATCCTGCTGGCGACGGCGGCAGAAGCGAGATATATGGCCGCGTATACCACAGTAAAAACAAACCGGACGAGGTGGACGCCACTGAGGGTAGGATGGCGCAGCAAGTGCTCTGGTTCCCATCGAGGCCAAATGGTCATAGGTAACGTCAGGAGGCACGGAGGTCACGGTAGGGGTGGGGAGCGAAGCAACATCCGCGTAGGTAGGTGAGGGGCGCGCTACCGGAGCAAGATGCGTCGTGGGCGTAGTCATCGCTGTAAACTCCTGCTTTACGACCTCGCGCAAGTCGAAGGTGGGGGTTGGGGCACAGGCAGTAGGTGAACGTCTCAGGTCTAATATTAGAAGCTCCTCGCGGATGATGGTGCGGATGAGAGCACGGAGATCTGAAGAATGGGGAACCTGCGGATCGCTACTGTCATGTTGAAGACGAAGAGACTGCATCTCGTCCAGGCGCTGACACGTGGCAGTGATGTCTTGGACAGAAGCCGGATTTTGCACGATTAAGGCGTTGAACGCGACAGACCCAATGCCTTTTAATATGTGTCGCACGCGTTCGGCTTCCGTCATGCTAGGGTTCGCACGGCGGCACAGAGCCAAGACATCCTCTATGTATGAGGTGTACGACTCTTGCGGAAGTTGGAGGCGCGTGCCCAGCTTCTGCTTGGCGACTTCTGCACGGCTAGACGAGGAAGCGAAGACTTGCCGCAGCTTGGCGGTAAACGTGGACCAATCCGCGATGTCGGATTCATGATTGAAATACCACGTCTGTGCAACACCGGTCAAGTAGAATGCGACGTGCCTCAATTTCTGGGTATCGGTCCACTTATTGCAAGAACTCACGCGGTCGTAGTTGTCGATCCAATCGTCGACGTCATCACCGCGGCGTCCCGCAAAGACAGGGGGATCGCGTTGAGGGCACGTCACAGTCCAAGAGGGAACCGCAGGCGGAGTCGTTTGCGCGGTAGGGTTAGAGGCGCCGGAAGAGCCGGGGTTGGAAGTGTCCATCATAGTAGGGGTAACCGGGCGCAGGCGGCGACCGGAACGTAGCTCCAGGGTGGACGGGAACGCGAGAGGACGTCGGGGTCTTGACGTACCTCCACCACTTTATAAGACCGAGACTGACCGAGCTGTCAAGCGCTTTTTATTCCAAAAAGCAAACGCCCCAGCTCATGCGCGAAGAAGAAGAAGAACAGGGACGGTGATGATGGCTATGTACAAATGAAAAGGACGAAGTACGTTAATAGTGCTTACAATATATATATATATATAATATCATATCATAAGAAGCCAACAATGACACCAAGAACAACACAGGGGAAATTACTTGTACTTACTAATTGAATTAAAGAAATGATAAATTAATTGAAATGCAAATGGATGAAAAAACAACTGTCCGCAGGTGGGGAACGATCCCGCATCTTCGGATTACGCGTGCGATGCTCTTATCATTGAGCTACCTCGGAGCCGTTTTGCCATCCGCTTTCTGGGGTATTTAGGTTTTACAACTAGAACTAATCCTGGGAGTGTTAGCCAGCGCCGCCACTCACACACCTAAGCGGCGGACGTGGAACATCCTTTCTGCCGGAGGCGTCACGAGCACGTGATCTTTTTTGGGTGATGGCAACTCGTCAATAAACCCACATATGCTACCTGAAGGCTGCAATGTTGCCGGATTCAAGCCCTCGTTATGTAATGAACGAGAATAAAGGGAACCGAGGGGCCAGATTCTTTATAATCATATCATAGGGAGCCAATAAACAATGACACTAAGGACAACATAGGGGAAATTACTTGTACTTACTAATTGAATTGAAGAAATGATAAATTAATACAAATAAAGCCAGCAAATACACGCACTGTGCCTCGAACAGCCAGTCACGCGGCAATTCTGCGTGTATTCGCGGGCTTCTTTCACACTCGGAAAAACACATTTATGTAGACGTTTTGAGCAACAGAAAGCTGTATCTGGAGTTTTTCATGTTGCTCTACAATTTTCTCATCGGCACTTTGAGAATTAGGACAGTGTTTCTCGAGTTAGATAATTAATTACAATTACCTAATAAATCTCAGTAACTAAAAAATTACTGACGTCTACTCCACTGTACTGGAAATATTACGCACTAGGTTTGCTTCGCGTAACGCCGTTCCTCTTTTTTAAAATCGTGCTACGGGATAGCTGGGACACCCTGTATATGCATGTGTGTGTGTTCAATTTGTAACAGTACCTCGTGCGGGTGTCGTCACTTTCAATATGGTCAAGCAGTAGGATCACTGGTTCGATTCGGTACAGCATTGCTGCATGAGGGAACATTATGGGGACAGTGAAGGAAAACGTGACCAGATGACATAACACGAGTGCACGAAGGGCAATCATGTCGAGTCTTTTCACGCATGTCGGGTCTCAAGTGTTTTCGTAGATATGTATATACCAACAAGAACGGTTTACTAACCTAATTCCCTTTGTTGGGTCGCCGTTTCAACGAACTGAAATTCACAATTTGAAATTTTTAAATTTGGAGGCTTATACTTTAGTGTTTCCGAGAATGGCAATGCACCTCGTCGTGCTGACTCAAGCAAACTGAATGAGAGTGTAAAAATTTCTATGCATGGGAAATTAGAATGCAAGAACTGAAATGCAAGTGAAAACACAATAGTTTCGCGTTGAGCGTATTGCAAACACCTTGCTTACTTACCACTCCAGTTCCTTCCTTTTTAGCTTTAGTTTCGCATTTTTGGGCCGCAGTGCCTGTTGCACATTTCTTCGGTCTCGAAGTTGTTGCAGTCCTCGTCGCTTCCGACGAACATCACGCATTTCTGTGTTTTGTTGTCATACCGCCACCGTTCTTCTCTAATATGACCGAGCTGCGGCTCGGGGCAGCTGCACACTGCAAACAATAAAATAATTGCTAAGAAAGACTTGTTTAATAAACTTGAAGCAAGTGGGGAAATCGGCCACCAAAGTGCAAGCTATTCGAATAATCAAAAACAAACTCCAGTGACTAAAGAATCTAGGAACAAACAAAACAAACGAAAAAAAGAAAGAAATTAGCAAGAAATATAGCGGATGAACACACTTTCATTTAACTGCGGCGTAGCCAGCTATACAATACAGCAGGCGCTGTATTGGAGACATTAGCAGGTTCAGTTGCAGCGAACGTCTCCAAACCACTCCTTGTCTGTATAGCCACGGCAAAAAAGCGATTGACACAGAAGAATAATACATATAATAAATAGTACAAGTTCTCGTAAATGTGCACAGACAGATACTGAGCGCTTTGACGATAGATATAATCATGTGGTCAATAAAATAAATGTTGTCAGAGTCAATAAATAATTTATTTGCCGTGCCAGGAACACTGTGGCGTAATACTAAGAATATACATATTAATAATAAGCTATTTCTCATCAATTCATCTACGATTCACGGAGTGGGTGGAATTAAGAGCACTGAACCGCTTCAAAATGTTCCCACCACTTGTGCAGTAGGCAGGGTCCAGAAGATGCGACGCACACAACAAACATACAATGCTCAAATCACATTAAGAAAAATTGCTGCAAAATACCCGAAACAGATCATGTAGCATAAGTCAGAACAATAATATTGTCTAGCTGACATGTTCGCAACGTACCTTAAAGCGCAACATGAACAGAATTACAAAATGGCTGCCCTCATCTGCGCCATGAAAACCTCCCCACAGAAGTTTCCCACCTCCTCCATTTTTTTGTGCCTTTGCTTTATCTCTCCGCTATTCTTTCCGTCTGCCTTTTGCCTTTACCGTACCCCAGCGCAGGGTGGGAAACCAGGTCTTCCGGTTAATGTCCCTGCCTTTCCCACATTATTTCGCTTTCTCGCTGTCTTCTAAAGTAGGGCTGTTAGAGCTAGGCCGGCGTGTAAACGCCAACTTACGCTTGTACAGCTGTTGGGATGTTATTTCATTAGGCACCAATCAAGTAACCATTATTACCAGGTAAGTGAGGCATAAATTGCTGCTAAGTAACCAATGTGAAAATATTAAGCGAACGAAAAGACATCTTAGATAGCTGAAAAAGAATCATCACTCAAGTCGATCTTAGCTTCGGTGAGGCAATCTAAAATAAATGGTAGCCTATATCAGCATTTGACAACTGTTCGTGGTCTTGAAAGGAGGTGACGTCCAAGGTTCGATATCTCAATGTGTATATAGAAAATCATTTGGCCGTAGCGAAGCTAGGAAGAATACGCCCTAATTTTTTGTGATTTGGTCTGTTTTGCACAATATATATATATATATATATATATATATATATATATATATATATATATATATATATATATATATCACTCATTATAGAAAATTAATGAGTGAAAATAATGAGATGAATTATGATATGGGGAAGTGGTGAATGCTAATGTATTGCAGACGGCGGGTCTACAAAAGCCACTCGGTCTAGTTTTGTGCCACGCAGGAACGTCAAGAGCGCTTTCTTTGTCTGCATTGAAGTTGCAGTGTTAGGCCATGACGCGAGGATCGCGTCCTCCGAATGTTGCTATCTGCCAACACTGGCTAGGAAATAGACCTACTTCCGCAGCTCTTGCATATTGTTGCATGTACGCGTGATTGAGAAAAACGTTGACCGGTGAACGTCCTTGCACTCCCGGGTTGGAAAAGAAGAAGGGGGCGACGCTGAGTTTATCAACCAGCTGGCCGCTCTTGCGCTCACCTTCGCGACCTAAAATCCCTAAGGGTGATAAATGGTCTCCTTCGCGCGTAGCAGAGTGGTGGAGGTGCAGGGTAAGCGCTCACAACAACGGAATGGTCACTGCTGCAGCTTCGTCGAAGCCGTCGACTTGCCGGCCTCCAGCTATCGGCCATGACCATCTTCGACATGCCTGAAGAAGATGCCACTCCGAGGGCAGCGCCTAGCAGTCCACTTCAGTACTATACCGAGTTCCACCCACCTTCGGAAGAAAAGCGGGAGAAGATGGCGATGAGTGGCTCGTCCACTACAAACGAGTGAGCCAGTAAGACGGGTGGGATTCAACCGCTCAGCTCACCAATGTGGTGTTCTCCCTCACCGACACCGCACTCGTGTGGTATGAAAGCCATGAGGACGCGCTTACGACGTGGGAACTTTTTCTTTACGAGCTCATGGCGCATTTTGGGGACTCAGTCGCCAAAAAGAAGCGTGCTGAGCAAACATTGTCGCAACAGGCGCAGCTACCAGGTGAGACATGCACCACTTATATTGAAGAAGTTTTAAAGCTGTACAAAGTGGTCAGTGCTCGCATCTCAGAAGAAGATAAAGTCGGACATTTGGTGAAAGGAGAGGCTGAGGACGTGTACAATTTTCTAATCGGTAAAGAAAGGCTAAATTCTGTGTCCGACGTCATTCGGCATTGCAGAACTTTTGAAACGCTCAAGATGCGTCGGAATCCGCGAAAGTTTCGTCAGTTGGCAAGCGTTACGGCGGTTGCCATTGTGGACGCGAGCCCTTGCCTCGACCTTCTTTCGGCCATCCGACAGATTGTCCGCGAGGAACTTTCCCGCCGCGATGAGATGTCACGTTCAACAGCTGACCACCATGGCATGTACACGTCGCGTGAGGCTATGACTGCACCACATTCGGCCCCTTGGCAACCGATGGTTAGCGCAGCGGCCGTAGAGTACAGCGCAGCCCCACAGTCTCGGATGATAACACGCTCTCCGACTCCACGCTATGACCGACGCGCACAGCGCACGCCTTCTCGACGCCCGATGTGTTGTCATGACACACGCTATGAACCAACCCACTACACAAGAGAAAATGGCAATATTCGCTTCATCGAAGAACAACCAAAGTTTCGACCTCCCCCGGTGTGTTACTCTTGCGATGTCCCGGGTCATATATCGCGGTTTTGCAACCAGGGTATGACCGCGTGGTATGGCCAGTCCTCAGAGTTTTCATGGCCCTCCGTGGCCAGCACGCACGACGTGTATTGACCGCGCAGCTCCTGGAATCGCTCCCCGGCATCTGACAGGAGTTTGACGCCCCCACCGCGTCCGCGTGCTTCCCGTTCTCCCTCACCGTTGCGTCGCACCACGTTCTCTTTTTTTCCAACCCGGGAGCGCAAGCACGTTCACCGGTCATCGTTTGTCTCACTCACGCGTACGTGCAACATTGTGGGTAATCAAATATGTGTTCTCGCGTTTGAGGCGTCTAACAGTGTTCACAGTCCGGACTATTCGGCCAGTCGATAAGATTTGCGCCGCGGTGGTTGAAAGTAGTGCCAAACCGAATCATGCGTTGCAATGACGCTTAGTTCCGCGTATTTTTCTGGAGAAACAGAATTTTCTATCTGGATTGATTACATATAGGGGTACGTAGATTCGGTCGGCGTGAGCTCTCTATGTCTTGTGTGGTCCTGCATGAGTGCCTTCATCAGTGAGTTAGCGTCAGGCGGCGAGTTGCCAATCCGCACTTCATCAGAGGTAGATAATGCCGATCTCGCATTGTTGTCAGCGGGTTCATTGTCAATCGCACCACTGTTACCAGGCACCCATTGAAAAGTGATAAAGTGGCCAGTTCGCTGCCCACAGTCATAAATTTTTCTACAATTTCTCTACAAAGACGACAGCCTGTAGTAATAAAAAGTCGCAGTTTCGCCCACGAGGCCAAGCATCGATTGCTATAGTGAATCAGAAGAGAGCTCTACGAAGCAAGGATAGTAGTGGGCGGTATAACAGTGGGATAGTAGTGGGCCGTATAAAGTTGTAAACATTCGCTTATTAACTGAACACGGCACGGCACGGCACGGTGTCGCGCCCGCACAAGTAAACATGAGCACATCTCGCTCGATGGCCGCGGAAACTCGCTGTCAAAACGCCGGAGTGAGAAAGCGCGTCAGCAGCAGCGGGCAAATTCACCTGTGCGCTGTCTCTCGTCTCGCTTCAACGCGAACTAAACGTCGAAAGCACAGCGCATACGAAGCTCCCGGCACTCGGTACATGCACCTTGTCCCCATCGCAGATCGCTTTGAAGATGAGGCTCGCGCGGGCGCGCACTTCGCCCACATCGCAGATCGCTTTCAAGATACGGCGCCCGCGCGGTCGCGTTGTGAGCAGCAGCCGATGGAGCAGAACGCCCCCCCCCCCTCCCTCTCCCACTCCATCACCTTGCACTCCAGCATCGGGTTAGAAAGAAAAACCAGCGCCTCCGGCCTGCCTTTCTCCATCGCGTGCGCTACATTGAGCCGAGATTGCCGGCTCACCCTGCGCGTTTTTATTCGCCCACACAGAGTACGAGTACGACGTGCGGCGACTATTTTATTGCCGTTGGACTTTATACGGAACCTCACGGCGACGACGATGGTGACGCCGACAGCAGAAATCTGCTTGGAGTGTCCATTGCTATTACAATAAAAATAAAATTCATTATATTCTGGTTGACTAAATGCCTGGAGTAAGTAATTTTTTATATTTGTTCATTTGCAGTGACACTATACAAAACACACGGCAACAATGAAAGTGGATTTATTTTTTGTTCTGTTGCTTTTCAGTGTTGAACAACCCCAGCAAGAAGAAGTGGTGTCGGAAGACGACAATGTTGAAGTGCACGAAGTAGTTGCACAGGTGGTTGGGTACGAGCGTGCCTCACGCGGTGAAGCTCCAGCACATGAGCTACTGTCTTCTGATGTCTCTTACGCCTTGTTTTTTTAATCCATCGTCGGCAGCCAACAATGGCTGTGCAGACGCAACGGTAGTGTGCGCCGTTATACTAGAAAAAATGTTGCAAGCAAAGTACTTTGCTTCCGATGAAATGATGTCTCATGGTGTACAAAATAAATAATTTCCCACAAGCAAGCACATTTGTATGGGGAAACGTTTTTACGAAAGAAGCAATATATTCCATTTGTTGGTAACTTCTAGTTACAGCATCTCATCTGGCGTTATTTCCGACCATTTTTATAGACACTTAATTGCACGTAATTTTACACAATAAATTGAATTTTGGGGGCTCTTGCTTAATTTTATAAATAGTAATACGGGCTAGATAGCTTTGCTTAGCGACATACCGAGACAAGAAATTGAGGTAAGAATGACAAACACCCGATAGAGCACGAGTCCACAAAAAAAAAAGCCCCAACGCAATGAAGAATTGTTGGATCCTTTCACCGACTTTTCCGGTGAACTTGCACAGTTCAGTAAACAGCGCAATGCAAACATCGCTTGAAATAAACACTCGTACTGGCTCATACCACTCACTGGGTAAACCGAAAAACAGTAGCGATGAAAACTGTGCATCAACGAGGAAGCCGTTATTTGGCCCCAGGAAGTCGCATCAATAAGATCATTGATATGCGGAACATTCAATGAGCTCAATAAATCTAGCAACCCGTCATATCAGATTCCACTGCGTGCGACTATTTCGCCGCTACAGAGGCAGATTGATTATAATGAAGTAAACGAAGAGTGGAAAGAAACTGGGTTTTTGTCAGGAGGGACAAATGGTACTTGAAGATGGAATGGGTAAGAATAATTACAAGAGATGATGGCAGGAAATAGAGAGAAGAAAAAAGACAGGAAGAGAGGAACGTGATCAGTGACCAAGCAGTGCGCAGAAGAGAGCGTGGAGGAGAAGCCACTTGGACAGAAGAACAGACGGGACCGCGCATTGACGAACGAACGAGTCGGGGTGTAGCGTTTCTGGTGAACAAGATGACCGTACAGTGCCAGGCTGGGTTTAGCCATAGTACAATGCTGAACCAAAGATGTTCCATACGAAGACCAGGCTCGGCGAAGTGCTGATCGTTTGACTCCAGAACCGCCGCTGGTCCCGAGCTAACCAGGAACTCGGGACACGCCAGCGCTTCCGTCATGGAGGGGTAGTCGCGGCTCTAAGTTTCGAGACATTACTCTTCATAGATGTGATAATTGATAAGAGCACACAACACCTACTCAGATAAGACTGGTGAATTGCCGAGTGATGATGAGGAAGAATTGCCGTTTTGTGGTGCAAGTTATTTGCACCACAAATAACGGCCAAATAACGGCCAAAGAGCATCAGCCTAGTGTTAATGAGTTGGTAATGTAGTGGGGAATTACGAGTTAGATATGGTGTGGTTGTAAAGTGATCTTAAAACAGTCACTGTAAAGGGCGCAACATGTATATGTAATAAGAATATGGCAATGACTAATGATGTATATATGAACCCTAAAGAAACATTGCAGACGGATAATACAAGGGCAAATCAGAAAGTATTTGCCCCTTTATATTTAAGCCAAATTACGACTGCAAATGCAAAGACAACATATCCTTTCCTAGCGGGGCACCTCTCTTGGACCGGCCCAGCCTTATCTGCCGGAGCGGCACGGCGCTGCTGTCAGTTGTTGAATATGGCGTTTGTGCATGATACGTCCACGGCGTACGAGCAACGAAGTGTGATTTGTTCTCTATGGAGCAAGGGACGAACGCCCATCGAAATCCACAGGGAAATGCATCCCACGTATGGGGAAAGGTGCCTCGCTTTGAGAAGTGTGAGGTGGTCGGTGTGTGAGTTTGCAAAAGGCCGTGAAGACATGCATGACCATGAGCGTTTAAGGAGGCCGCATGCGTCGCAGACTGACGACAGCATTTCCCGCGTGGATGCAATGATGAAAGTGAATCGGTGTGTGCACCTGTAGGAAATTTGCCAGGAGGTTTGCGTTTCATACCGGAGTGTTTACGACATCGTTCACGGGTTCTTAGGGCACCGGAGAGTTTCATGTCTGTGGGTGACTAAGCAGTTGGATGACGTGATGAAAGACAAGCGAATGATTGCTTCACTGAATCATCTGCAACGATATGTCGAGGAGGGGGAAAATTTCCTAGACCACATTGTTACTGGAGATGAAATATGGATACTGCATTTCACGCCGGAACCGAAGCAGCAGAGCAGGGTGTAGAAACATCCGGGTTCGCCTGTGCCAAAAAATATTCCGTTCAGCACCATCTTTTGGGAAACTGATGTTACCGGCATTCTGGGATCGCCGAGGACTGCTCCTGCTGGATTTCATGCCACAAGGTGCAGCCATCAATGCCGACAGTTACTGATCCACACCGTCGCGTCTGCTGACTGCCATCAGGCGAGAACGCCGAGGGATTCTCGATATCGGCAACACGGTTACCTCTCACGACAATCCGAGGCCACATGTGGCAGTCAGAACCACCGACAAGCTCCGGTCATTTCACTGGGAGAATCTGGTTTACCCATCATATAGTCCGGACCGCGCCCCTAGTGATTTCCAAGTTTTCGGTCCACTGTAGAAGTTCCTTGAAGGACAGGGACGCGTGCAACGTTAAAGCCAAGACAGCAGTCCGCAGTCAGCCAGACGAATTCTACCACAGGGGCATCTCAAATTTAGTGCTGCGATGGGACAAATGTCTGACCCGGTGTGGGGACTATGTGAAAAAAAGTCTCAGTTTCGTCCGAAAGGCGAAGTATCAATTGCGATAGCAAATTAGTAGACAGCTATACGGAGCAAGGATGGTAGATTTATCGGCTGCATGGACACATTCGCTCACTAACTGAATTAACAAGCCTGGTGTAAGCGCGCACAAGCAACCATGAATAGATTAGACGGGATGACCGCAGACAGCCACTGTAAAAACGCTGGCGTGAGCAAGCGCGGCGGCAGCGAAGGAAGGTTCGTGCGGCCTATCGCTTCAACGGAACCTGAGCGGCGAAAGCATATCACATACAACGGTAAAAGCCGGGTGGAGATCGCTTTCAAGATAAAGTGCGCACGACAGCCCGGAACTACGCAAAGTACAACTACGCAGTTGCTGGCAGAGTAGAAGCCGCACCCCCTCCCTCCCGCACTGCCTTCCCGCTTACCTCCTTGCGCGTGGCAGATTGATTCGCGTGGCAAATTTGCGTGGCAAATGCGTATCAAAATATGCAAGATACGCCATGGCATGGGACGACTACGAAGTCATCAAGCAGCGGTCCTGGTCTGAATGGAGTCCAGCTGTGATAGCTGCTTTCGGCCAGCTTCTTAATGGCTGCGGTTCGTCGGACCAGCGCAGTTCAGCTCCCGGCGCTACGGAGAGCTACGACTTTGATCCTGCGCAGGTGTGCCCAACAACGCCTCCACAGAGAGGTCCGCAGGCTGCCCCGTCGCAGACGCCGGCTAACTGGGTGTAGCCGTCGGCTTCACCCCAGACGGTGGGAAACGCATGGCGACCACAGCTCCCGCGTCGACCCACCACCGGGTGGCGCATCACAAAGCGAAACCATCGGCGCCGCCGCAACCTCTAAACATACAGAAGGTCACCGCTGCTGCTTTCACACAGCAGACTGCGCCAGCTGAGCTGCTGTGACGAAAACCCGGCGATGCTTAGAAGCCGTACAATCTCGCCGCTACAGCTGCACCCCGGAAGGTTTTGGCAGATTGCCTCGCCACATGCCCCGCTTTCGACCCCCAGATGCGAGCCATTATGGATGACTCGGCGGCACATTGCATTTCGCTGAGTTCGGGTAATTCGAGTGCATTAGCAACATTGCGAATATGCACCCGACCAGTGAGCAGATGGTTTCGCTGCTTGCACGGCAAGTCAGTGCGGCAGGCCGCTCTTCAATGTGCCGGACCTCATGACGCGCTTTCTCAACGGTGGCCTTCCCGAAACAGCCAATGCCGCCTACCACAGTCATCTTCGGCAACTTTTCATTCCCAGAGCTGTTTGCGGCAGCGTGGCTGAGTGTAATGAAGACAAGCGGTACTCGGGCGCGGGCGCTCGCATGGCGGGCGCGAGGAAGGAAGAGAAAGTCAGAGTGAAGCAGGTGATCGCAGGGCGGCCTCTTGCCTGCTTCTCTTTACAATATAGTAAATATGTCAGTGGTAAAGAATTCTAAGAAGCACTACTGCATTGACAGAGCCCTTGAAACCCAAGAGCCTGGAGGCATCTGCTATACAGAACACTAGTATCGCAGCGGCATTTTCTAGCGAGATGATGCGCTACGATTTTTTTTCGGCTAATACTATTGAATACAACATGATTCAAAAAACCCAGAACTGCTTTGGCGTCAGAAACGATTCTGCATCAAGAAAAATTACCCGATGGAGAGGAATTTTCTGGCGGTATGCTTGCGGTATGCTAGAGAAAATTGATTCTTTCTCTCAGCTTCTGCTTCCCGACACTCCAAGATGGCGTGGAGGACGATAAGCCTCTCACTACATCTACCACAGGTTGGAGGTTCATCACCAGTCAGCAGAAAATTGTGGGTGCCTATTGTTTGCAATACTGAGTCGACAAATTAGGACTTCAGTTCATCGTGTTTTCGTTGTGGAGGGCCAAGAAGCTAACTGTGGCTTAATTACCTGTATGGTATTATTCGTTTCGGCGTCCCATCAGCGTTGCCAGTGGCGTTTCAGTTCCTTTCGCAGGAAAAGCTTCATATATTTTGCAGGTACAGCCGCGACAAGATTATTAGCTTGCGATGTAATTGAAGTGGCAATTTGGTCGGCTAGCATATTACCCTCGATGCCTCTCTGACTAGGCACCCAGCATATATTGGCATGCCGGATAGACATATACACTGTGCACAGAACGGAACAGAGCTCACTAAGTTCAGATTTTTGTGTTTACGGAGTGGCATTAGGGCTTTCACAATGCTGAGCAGTCTGTAAATATAATTGTTTTTTTTTGAAGTTTTGATTTCCTTATATGTTTCACAGCCGACATTAGTGCATAGGCCACCGCCGTAAATATACTTGTTTCTGGGTTCAGTACTTTTGATTCTGAGAAGGATGCAGCATAAGACACGCCAACATGTGACTTAGAAGTGTCTGTCTTAAACTCTGTGCCCGAGTATTTTGACTGAAGTGCTAGGCAATGCGGACTATTATGTGCTTCTGGAGCGTGTTTTGTCACCTCTACATGCGCTTTATCACATGCTAAGATATGCCACTGCCACGGCGTCAATGACTTTGCTCGCACCATCAGGCTAGATTCAAGGAGTGGAACACACATTTCCTGATTAAGGTTTCTTACACGCCGTGACAAGGGTTCTCTCGCTGCCAGACGATTAAAAAGTGTGGCTCTAATAATGTCGTTTACGGTTGACATATTCTAGGTTCGAATTCACTTTAACAAAATATGTGAAGCTTAAGTAACAACGTTGCTGACGGGGCGACCACTCGTTCGCCTCTGCGTAGAGGCTTGTCACAGGACTTCTCCTCAAGGCGCCTGTGGCCAGATGGATGCCTATATGGCAAACGGGATCCACTATCTTTAGGGTGCTTCGCGTGGGCGACAAGAACACTATGGCACCGTAATTTATTCGCGTAAGTATAACGCTCTTATAGAGGTGTGTAACGGCACTACACCAGAGTTGTGTGCGACAATATTTTTGTAGTGTTCATAGTTTTTAGGCATTTTTATCAAGACAATTTCTGTGTGATACGAGTACGCTTGTTAGGTCTGTGTCCAAACTATTTCTAAACATTTGTCTTCTGTGTTCACAGATAAATGGCGCTCATCTAGCTCAACGTCGGAATCAGGGATCAAGCCTCTCTTTCTTTAGAAAAGGATGCATGAGTTTTCCCTTGGATTTAGCCTAATGCCACTTTCATTGGCCCATTTAGACACCTTGTTCAGACCGAAGTGTACCTGTTCACATATTGCGGGATTACATGAACTAAATCCTAAGTGCAAGTCATTTAGATATACAGAGTAAAAGACACTTCGTGGGATGATTGAACTTTGAGTTCACCTTTAGAATAAAAATGGTACAAATGAGTACTCCATCCTGCGGTACCTCAGTTTTCTGGATAAATGGCCTGGACGAAACCTTACCAACGCTACCCGGGAATGTACGCTTTGATAAGTAAATGTCTAATACATTAGGCATATTGCCACGTATATCCATTTCTGAGAGGTTTCGTAAAATCCCCAAAAAACCAAGTAGTGTCATACACCTTTTCCATGTAAAGGTACAGAGATAGAAAAGATTGTGTGTGAGCAAAATCCTCACTAATCTACACTCAATCCTTACGAGAGGATCGGTTGTGGGTCGGCCTTCTCGAAATCCACACTGATAAGGGTCGAGCAATTTGTTTGCTTCAAGAGAGTGTAACAATCGACAGTTGGCCATCTTTTCGAATAACTTACAGAGGAAACTCGTTAATGAAATAGGATGGTAGCTTGACACTACTGATCAGTGTTTTCCCTGTTTCAAGGCAGGGACTACAATAGCCTCTTTCCATGTCATTGGATGGTATCCTGCTGCCTAGATATAATTGAAATAAGACAGCAGTCCTATAGTGGTGTTCAAGGTGAATGTGATTTATCATTCAATACATGATACTATCCGCTCCCGAGGCAGACTTCTCACAACATTAAAAGAAGGTCTGAACTCGGTAACACTGAAAGGGTGATTGTATGGTTCACTTTCACTACATTCAAGGTTCAGTGCGTTACTTTCTGCTATTACTTTGTGTTTGATAAAACATGCTCAATAGTTTGCTGAACTGGACACAAGCCCAAAATACTCGCCAAGAGCGTTGGTTTGGTCTTTAAGATTATTGCCTTGATCATCCACCAAAGACAAATGGTAAGACGCCCGACCTAATAATTTTGTTACCCGGTTCCACACTTTTCCTTCTTGTGTGTAGGAATTGATTTTCGAGACGTATTTTTGCCGCTCTATCTTAGCAGTACGTCACGTACGTCTTCCTTGCGGCTTAATATGTTTAGAGCTGACGAGGTTTTCTACTGCTGGGGAACTACGAAGGAGACACCACGTCTTGTTTTGTTTCTTACGTGTTTCCTAATTCCACCTGAGAATGCTTCGCTTGGAAGCCGAGCCTCCAGTTTGCGGGGTACATACTGATGCGCCCTCACATATAAACGCTGTTAGGTAGGCCTCTAACAGGTGCGCTGAGTATCATAAATACAGAAGACATGGGCGTGATCCGGAGTCAGTGGCCTTAGTTGGCGAAGTCGCGTCCAATCGCCTGAATCGACTTTCCATCTGAAACCTTGTGGAGAGCATTCATCTGGTTTTGTTAGGTTTAAAACAATCAGAAAGCGATCACTTCCATAAGGATTCTTTATGACATTCCAATCCAGGTACGACATAGGTGTGCCTGATGCTACGCTTATGTCTATCGAGAAGAATGTTTTATATGTAAGGCTATAAAATGTAGGTTCTTACTACACCTGAGGGAAAAAATTCTATAAGGCGGCCTCGCGTATCGAAATGGAAGTCTCCCCACTGGGTGCTATGTGCATTTACGTCTTCAACGACAATGTAGGGCTTGGAACGTTCATCGATAAGGCTCTAAAATTCTGTTCTGTGAGATTGTTGGCTGGGAGGAATCTAGATGGATTTGATTGTGACCAGCTTATTAAAGAGCAGTGCTCGGACAGCGACTCCCTCAAGGGCCCCTCGGAGTTGTAATTTTTCAGGCAACACCTTTATCTACTATAATGGCCCAACGAAGCGATAGCGTCATCACGGTTTTTTCGAAAGAGAGCATATTGTTTAAGAAAGTTTGTCTGTACAGATTTTACGCGTGCTTCCTGAACACGTACCACCTTTTAACTGAGTTTAAAGAGGAGTTGTTTAACGTCATCTAGATTACGGTGGAGTCCCCTAACCTTCCAGTGCAGTATTTGTGTGTCCATATTGCAGAAGGTGTTTTTGCTGTGTCTATGGTGAAAGGACTAACTTCACGTACAAAGCCCTTTTCGTGCTCTGTGATGAGCGGTTTTTATTTCTTGGAGCGATTGACAGATTCTCACCACTCCTCAGGCGCTGGCGGTACCTTTTGGCTGGCAGTCGCGTAAATCACCTCTTGTGGGGCACTGGACACGCACTCTTGCGAGCAGCGCGTTTGACGTGGAGGCCTCGTCTCGCAGGACGAAACCCTTGACATCACCCACACGAGGTAGATGACCCCTTTTTCTGGGATGGCAGAGCAGTGCTGGCTGCTGCCGGCAAGGCGGCGGATGGCATCACCACCGGCTCACTGTGTGTGGGCCGCACAGCCGCTGGCGGTCGTTGTGGCAATGCCCCCTCACGTGCTTCATCTGCAAAGCTGTTCTTTGGCAGGTATGATAGCCGCCTGTGTATCTCCTTGAAATATATATTTTCTTTACCTTTCATTGCAACAATTTCTTTTTCCAGAACGGACAGGGGCAGTAGCGGGACACTCTGGGACACTCTGGCAGCAGCGGCGACGGCGGGAGGACGACTATTAATCAGCTCTTCTACAATTTTGCAGTGACCGGCGCATGCCCATTTCCAAAGACGTGAAAAACGCCGAACGTGCCATCTGCCCGTGCTTGTTGCAAGCTTCATCCCGTGGTTGCTGCTATCGCCTACATCTTGGGGGGCGGTACCTTCTGTTTCGCTGTATTTTCACTCTGGCAGCAGCGGCGACGGCGGGAGGACGACTATTAATCAGCTCTTCTACAATTTTGCAGTGACCGGCGCATGCCCATTTCCAAAGTAGGAGGTTCTTGCTTGCCGTGGTTTCACCGGCCGCTCAAGTTTGGTGAACGACTTCTTATACCACTCTTTGCCTCTTCTGGTCTTCGCCAGGACGTGAAAAACGCCGAACGTGCCATCTGCCCGTGCTTGTTGCAAGCTTCATCCCGTGGTTGCTGCTATCGCCTACATCTTGGGGGGCGGTACCTTCTGTTTCGCTGTATTTTCACTCTGGCAGCAGCGGCGACGGCGGGAGGACGACTATTAATCAGCTCTTCTACAATTTTGCAGGTTGGTTTAAATACCTTATTTATATAATATAGACTGTGTACTAGTTGGGGTCGTTGCTGTTGCTGCCAAGAGTGCCTTTTTCAGTGTTGGAAGAGTGCTGAACTCTTTATTGTTGTACGTGGTTTTCAACTTTGTATGCCAATTCATTTGCGTTATTGGATTGCTTCCTCTGGTCATGAGCGAAAATAACTCGGGCAGCTTAGACAATGTCGCAAGAGTCCTTGCGGAGAAGCAGCCCAGCAGCATCAAAGAGGTGGTAAAAGTTTTGAATGAACTAGTTTGTGGGCTTGGTGCATTCGCGACCGATCTTAGGAGTGACGTTGCTAAGTTCGGAAACGCGGGAACCGGAATACATAACGAACTCGCAGGCATCCGAGATTCAATTGGTTTCATGAATCAAGCGTTCGAGACTTTCAGAGAAGATGTCGAGGTATTCCGTCGAGAACTAACTAGTATTAAATCAGAAAATGAGCGATATCGCAAGGAGAATGAACAGCTGTGGAGAGAACTGAAAGACTCTAAGAAAGAAATTGTGGAGCTTAAACAATACTCCACAAACATGAACCTAGAAATACAGGGACTGCCGCAAGTCCAAAATGAAGACCTAAAGAAAACAATAGAAAATATTATTGACTGTTTGGGTATTGAAGTCAACGCTCGTGACATCGATGTCGCACATCGCGTGCCATCGAAAGACAAAAAGAAGCCAAATATCGTAGTTAAATTTCTCACGCGAAATGCCCGAGACAAGTTGCTGGCGGCAGCAAAGAAAACAAAGTTAAGCACAAATCAACTGGGTTTCAGAGAGGATGAGCCAGTGTACGTCAACGAACACCTTTGTCTTGAGAACAAAGTACTCCTGAGCAAAGCCCGGCTCGCAAGGCGAGAGAAAAATTGGAAATTCGTGTGGGTGACGCAGGGTAAAATTCTAATGAGAAAAACAGAAAAATCTCCTGTCCTGCACATCACCTGCGCTGCTGACCTGGAGAAAGTTATTTAGGTTTATACAGCCGTCAATATAGCACCTCTTTCTATCGCTATGTTTGCGCTGTTCTTTAAATACAAGAATAACAGCATACCCATGAATTTCGCTTACAATACACGTTGGAAGAAAAGCGTGCTTAACATAACTGCAGCCCGCATTGTGATTTATGTTTTTTTCGTGTGTTTTTCTTGTACAATTAGTAAACTTATTGTTATTTACGTTTTATTGCGTTTACTGATTACATTTTTGCGCTTTGTGATACGCTGTTCGTGCTATTGCTACTTTTTCCAAAGGTTGGATGATATTTTGTTTGCATGTACAAACTGTGCTACTCCATTTATATGTACTGCGTGCCCAAGTCTGCACTCTACATATGTCCGAGTCTGCTTTCTATATATTCAAAAGCGCTGCATCTTTGCTCTCTATATGCATGTAGCCTTAAATGTAGATTGCTTGCACTGGTCAGTGCTAACGATTTTGTGCTTAGAGAAGCTTTGTTTTGTACGTATTGATAACCTGTTTTTATTAATGTCAATATGAGTGCGAAGTACGTAAGCCCGACCACACTAAATTCTCTTGTAACAGTGCAGTGTAATCAACCTTTAACATTTCTCCACATAAACATGCAGTCAGCCTGCTCGAAGGAAGAAGATCTGCTTGTTTTTATTGAAAAATTTAGTTTCGAGTTTTCAGTTATTATGCTGACGGAAACTTGGTACCGTACTGATGCAGATGTAATACAGATTGAGGAATATAGTTTCATCAGTGTTAACAGGGAGAAAAGAAGAGGAGGTGGCGTCTGCCTGTACGTTAAAAATGGTATTGGTTACGAGTGTATCACCGATTGGTCAGTCTGTTCAACGGACATCGAAATACTTTCCGTAAGGTGCGGGAAATTAGTATTCGCTGTAGTGTACAGGCCACCGGACGGAAATATAAACAGTTTCTTAAAATTTTTAGAAAAGTATTTCTCATTTATTAACGAGCTACAATACACATTAGTCATGGGTGGTGACTTAAATGTCGACATGTTAGAGAACACAAATAAGCGATCCGAGTTATCTGCTCTTTTAGCTTCAAATTACCTTTCTAATGTGATTTCAACCCCGACCAGAATTACGCCGACAAGTGCAACACTCATAGATTTGTTTTTAACAAACGCTCCGCCTGACGAGTTACATTCTGGTGTTCTTGATATGACAATCAGCGATCACTTACCTATATACCTTGTTTTGGCTCGGAATCGCAAACAAAAGGTCAAAGCTTTGCCACAGGTTAAATTTCAACAAATTAATCCACGTTCACTTTTATCTTTCCGAGAAGAAATTAGCTCTGTAATCTGGGAAGATGTGTTGTCCTTATCCTCGCCCGATCTAGCATACAACCGTTTTATGGAGATCGTGTGCTCAGTTTATCAGAAACACTTTCCTTATAAAACTATTAAAAAACTTAAGCGTGCCCGTAAGCCATGGATAAATGCCTCCATACTCAAAATGATTAAAGAAAAAAATAGGCTTTTTAATGTCTTTCTAATACGGCGCGACTCAGTTGCTTTCACCACTTTCAAGAAGTATCGAAATAACTTGAACAAAATTCAGAGGCAAGCGAGACATAATTATTATTTCACAATGTTTGATGGCGTGATAAACGTGAAAGAAATGTGGAATAAGCTGAACGCTGTAATATCTGCAAGGCAACACGCGAATGTTATTGATGAACTCGAAATAGGCAACGAATTATACAAAGGTAAAGAATTGGCTGACAAATTCAATAAGCACTTCACTACACTAGTTGAAAGCACACATGATGACGACGCTCTCACCTACCTACCCCCTCCCATACAGAATTCCCTATTCGCCACACCAACTAATGAATACGAGGTAATAAATGTGTTTAGATGCTTTAAGGTGAGCAAGAGTGAGGACATAGATGGTTTAAAACTACAACCCATAAATTTTGTTATCGACCTACTCAGTCCATACTTAACACACATATATAATCTCTCCTTAAGTACCGGTACCTTTCCACAGCGTATGAAGACTGCCAAGATAACTGTAATACATAAGAAAGGTGAAAAAAATAATTTGAGTAACTATAGGCCGATTTCTATATTACCAATATTCTCAAAGGGACTAGAGAAAATTTTATTTACTAGATTGTCAAAATTTTTTGAAGAACACTCAGTTATAACGCCTTCACAGTATGGATTTAGACCTGGTCTTTCGACACAAAGCGCGTTACTATATCAAAAAGAACTCATCCTAAACAATATCGAGGCAAAAAGAATAACTTTAGGAATTTACGTAGATTTTTCAAAGGCCTTCGATACCATAAATCATGTAACGTTACTACAAAAACTGAGTTGCTACGGAATTCGTGGTGTTGTACTAGAATTTATTAAAAGCTACTTGACCAATCGATACCAAAGTGTGTCCATAAACAAAGAACTGTCGGAGCTAGAAAAAATTAGATATGGTGTACCTCAGGGCAGCATACTCGGTCCACTTCTGTTTATTATTTTCATAAATGATATTGTAAGTATAGATACCTCAGCACAATACGTAATTTATGCAGACGATACGAGTTTATTTTTTACAGGAACGAATGCCGACACCATCATAGCATCAGCAAATGACACATTAAACAGACTACACACTTGGACAGTAAAGAATTCACTCTGTATTAACTGTGCTAAAACAAAAGCTGTTCTTTTTCGGGCCAAATCTACATCATGCAAAACGCTTAATTCCCTAAGTATAAATAATCTTAGAATAGAAATTTCGTCATCTGCAAAGACACTGGGAGTTGTGTTTCACGAGTATATGTCTTGGGAACACCACACAGACTACATAAGAAATAAACTGAGTAAAACCGTAGGTATCCTGCGAAAATGTCAGCGCATACTGCCAGTGCCACAAAAGCTTATGCTATATAACGCTCTTTTCTCTCCTCATTTGCGTTACTGCCATCTAGTTTGGGCTACCGGTACGAAGAACTCCTTGCACAACTTAATCACATTGCAAAAAAATGCCTTGCGTTGCATTGCAGGTTTGCCGTACACTGCGCACACGTCCGAATTATTTGCTAAGTTCAATGTTTTAAAAGTTACAACCCTATACGAATATCACCTCTTGACAGCTTTTAGGTCCGAATTAATTCAGAAAGGCAGCCACATTCGCACTTTAGCAAATTTAACTCTTAATCCCTCCTCACGCTTAACCAGACACACCAACCATTGGTATATCCCCCGGCCGCGAACAAATTATGGACTGCAACTATTGCAGTATTGTCTTCCGAGCACACTAAATAAGTTTAAACTAACAGATGAAAGTTTACGCACGTTATCAAAAAACGCTATTTTAATTATGATATCCCGAACTCTTTGTGCTTAAAACATGAAAACTATTTTGCATTAGTTTGTATGAGCCTGAAAAAAAAAATTGCTTTGAAATTGTTCTCCGGGTGCTTGTTTCCGTTGCTGTCGTTGTAAACAGGGGGTGGCGGGGCTAGTCAAGCTGCTAAAGAGCAGCTTTTTTCCCGCTATCCTCACCATTTGTGTACATTCTTTTCTGTATTGGTGTGCCAAAAAATGGTGAAATAAAGCCAATATCAAGTATGCGGCATGCTCACCATCACAGTTCACGCTGTGTGGAGCGTTTTCGCACGTTTCAGAGGAATCTTCACTGGCACTACATTTAACACATGTCTCTCTGACTCAGCACTTGTGTGAACTATGGCCGAAAGGGTGACATTTAAAGCAGTGAAGAGGATTTGGCACATAGAGTCTGGCTCGAAACTTTACATAGCATTACTTGATTGCGTCGTTCAGAATGCTTCATCCAAAAGTGAGAATAAGGTATCTCATCTGGATCTCTGTGCCCTCGCGCCTCATCTTTTTTCGCTTCGCATTGACTCCATTCTGGCGACTCCAGCCTCCCAAAATTCCAGTCTGAGTCAGTTCCAATAAATCATTTTCTGAAACAGCACCACAAGTGGCGTTCATGGTTCGATTTGGTGTGACTGTCAGACGATCCTCCCCGAATAATACTAACTTATGCAGCTCATTATGCTGCTTTTGCTTGCAGGATTCCAAAAGGAGATCACCACTAGCCATCTTAGATGCTTTGTAGCCGGGACCAATAGCTTCAGTCAGACACTTCGCAATGAGAAAGGGAGAGATCAATCTTATAGTATGTTCTGGTTTCTCAGAGTGAATCACGTGGTAGCAGGGAACGTTTTCAGCTTGCCGGACAAAATATTTGAATACTTATTCGGTGCGCCCCATTTTCTGGGGGTGATCAGTAAGGGAGGCAAGTTAACTACCCATAAAATTGTCCTTATTTGGGCCGTAACACCTGCTACCCACCGTGGAGCCCAAGAAGGGACGCAGCAGGAATGGTAAGAAATATATCCTGCGGATGCCAACTGTAAGAAGTTGTTATATACAAATATGTGCCACCACGGTTGCTTGCTTCTGACAGGGTTAACTTTTACCACCTGGAAACACGAATGCGAGCAGAAGTGAATAGAAAACGTGAAATATAGAAAGTGATAGAAGTGACTGCCGATTTTGGTGAAAAGGTGACTGCTGATTTTCCCCGGGAGTGTCAGTCTGGGAATGGCGTCTACGAGAAGTGGAGGCGAAGGATGTGTGTTCCCTCCCCCGAGGAGCCATAAAGTTCGAAACACAGTCATCAGCTCAACCCCGAGGATCCCTTTTTTTTTTTCCTTGGGCATGGCTACGTCACACAGACAACACGTGGGAGGGTCCAACCCCCTTGCGCTCGGGTGCGTGATATCGCAAGCCTCCAAACGCCTACTGACGCAGACACCCCTACAGGGTTGCCGAATGAGTGTTTCTATAGTTTACCTTGATGTGCATAAAAGCTATGCTTTTGCTTTGTCACTTTATTGTGTGGCTCAATAAAATTCCTGTTTGTGCCGCCAGCTGAATTTGTACGTTCATTCTGCTAGCTCAAGCAAACGTACCAAGCAAAGTCATGCGCGTGACTACAGCGGCCAGCCTAGTCTTCGGAGGGGACGTCTCTGGTTAATCACTGTACAAGGGCGGAACCTTGCCTGGCACTCCACGTCCGTCTTCTTCTCGAGGAACCCCTAACCCCAAGCCACCTCGGTCCTAAACGCGGGCGTTCGTATGCCCCTCTCCCCAAGTGGCTGCTCCTCCGCGCTTTCCCTCTCTTCCACGTGCTGCTTGGTCATCGTGTTCCTCTTTTCCTGCCTATTTTCCCCGCTGAATTCCACTGACTCTGGCTTTTCTGAGTCATTCTATCCTAAAATACCACTTCTCACCCCTGACAGTTTTAATTTCACACGAGCACATGATGCATAACAGCACTGAAGTGGATCACAAAGGTATTCTCGATGTTAGCCAGCTAGTCAGATAAACTGGTCTCAAAGAATGTAGCAAACGGAACAAAATGATTCCAGTTAAATAATAAGTAGGAAGGCGCTTGCCCGCAAATTAGGCTCTTTAACTTCTCAAAGAATCCACGTCTAGCCACTCTTTGTGGTAGTGTATTTTATGACTTCCTGAAAGAAATACCGCATTATTTTCCAACACTCGACAGCAGCTCCTACGCTAAATAATTGATCACATTAGAATGTATTTAATCACTGTTTACTCAGACACCGCCTATATGAAGCGCTTGTCTTGTTCAGAAGCCTGATAAAAAGAGAGAACTGTGGTACTTGTATTAACATAATTGACTGAGAATATGTTGAATTAGTATTCAAATTTGAAAATTTTCTAATTTAGAGACTGGTGTTTTTGTTGTAAATGTGTAGAAGATATAAACAATGGTTATATGCAATCACGACAATTCCGCGACATATATATAGAGGGACTTTTAGTAGAATCATTATAAAAATATTTGAGAATGACTACAAAAATCTTGAAAGATTCTGAAAGATCTTGGAAGCTTTTCACATTATAGGGCTTGATGTTTCCAGGCTTCTTCAAATTGTTTCGCTTCTTACAAAATCAGCCGATAGAAATAATAATTTTCTAGCTTGCACTGTATAGAGATACTCAAGTGGTGGAAAGGGTACTCACGTAGCGGAAATATACAGGTCTTGGGCGGTGTTTGTTTACATTCTGCAACAAAGTAGATATGTCAAATCATGTAATTATATCGATAAAAAGTTATGTTTAGGAATATTAGAGTGGCGGTAAATTCATATCATAATCATGTTTACGTTATACGAAGACTTGGTGTTCACGGTGTTTTAATCCACTCACTACAGCACCTTGTGCTGCAGCTACCACAATTTAGACACGTCGTTAGAATTGGCATGTTTGTAGTAGACACTCCTCGTCTGCTAATTCTCGGCATTACTGTTTGCCTCTCTTATACCATGTGTCGTAATTTATTGCAAGAAATGCACATGGAATCCGTATGGAATTCCTGTGAAGTTACACGCCATGCTTGTTTTGTCACAAGGCTTACGAGGCTTCCTTCCTTCGAATTTTTTTTCCTTTAAGCAAATCAGGTAAATATGGCTGCTGAATGATCTGTAGGTGACGATTGTGAGCTGAAAATTTATCACGGCGAAAATAGAATGCTATTTTTCTTTTTCTTGCGTTTTGTTGCACTACGGCCAAATAAGTTCAATATTCTTTAAGTATAGTTAGTATTTGCGCATTAAATTCCATTTTGCTCCCCTAGAGCTGTTGTGTATAGTGAATGTATCATGTTGCTCTACTTCTTAGTGTGGTGACCGTTGATGCCACCCGTCATCCCGTACATCATGATAACGATACCAAATAAAGAAACATGACACCATCCGACCACGCCAAATAAATAAATCAACGTTCAAATTCACACGCAATGGTTTCCTCTCGATGGTTTAAGGGGTAGTGTCAGTTACGCATCTCTTGATTGAAAAAGTCGCACGAAACAACCAAAGTTATTCTAATATCAGTGGGACCATAGGAATCTTAGTGCTGCGTAGCATGCTTCATTTTACCTTCGTTAGCTCGTATTACGAATTCAATCGCACCAACAGAGATTTATCCTTACTAAGCTGTAATTACCACTTAGAAATGCATGTCTATATCCTCACTGCTTTTTACACCAGCCACGGCCTATATGCAAGAGCTGCTAACTGGCCCTCCACTGTGACAGTCCTTACAAATAGCACACAATTATCACAACGGCGGTAGGAAAGTATACAGTTTTTTTTCCTAGCTATAACCCCGCATAACGCGTTTGAGAAAAAAAAGAAAGACATTGCGCAATGGTTACTTCTCAGCACTAGCATTGTGGCGCATGAAAAATATTTTCCTCTTAGTCTTGCGTGCATGTAACCTTCAACACTAATTCCTAGTTTTACCATTTTCTTTTCTATTGTTACAGCAAAGCTGTTAAGGGCTCACCTTTCGATCGTCACGTCCGGCAATAGAAAAAAACTCTCATTGGCAGTATGCTGTATGTGTGAGTGAAAGTGCGCGAGGGCGAGGGACGCACGCTTTTACGGGGAGTGAACGCACGGTGGAGAGCAAACGCGACTTCCCATTGGAAGGGGAGTGGTTGGCGAGGAGGGCATCGAGGCACCCTATAGACTGTGCGTGTGCGTACCCGCTCTCCCACTGCGGCGCATGCGCGCAGCCCTGCCTGCCTCTGCCGCCTACTCTCTCTGGGCTCTCGCCCGCATCTCCCCTAACAGTGACGACAACGGCGCTTAGCCGTTCGTCACGTAGCCAGCGTTTTGACAGTGGTTGTGTGCGGTCACACAAACGCGCACAACTTTTGTGGATGGCGGCGGCGTTTTAGCCGCGTTCGTACCGAACGCTCGCGGTGTTGGTGACGTGTTTATGAAGAACGTGGCAACCTTTGCCGTATACCCTATGGCGGTGTACCGTAGCGACCATATGGCCATGGTCCCTGTGGTCACTAAATAAATGAAAACCACCGGCTCATATATATTTCTCATTCTTTAATAGCTCAAATAACCAATTACACCATCACATCTTAATAGTCATAATTGGAAATACATAATTTCCGCCTTAGTACAGCTTCACTGGTCTTGCATCTCCACCCCAGTGGAAGGGCTGACAGTTTTTCTGCTTCTGCTTCATTGCAATATTTTATTGCGACCCCCGAGACGCACTAATGCTTCGGCCACGGCCGCTCAATGGAAACAAGATTTGTTTCCATTGAGCGGCCGTGCCTCGGCGCCACTGCTGCCGTCGTACTTCTCCTCTATCGACTGCGCGTGCGCTATCCGCGTGAGTAGGGTTAAAGGCTCCACAGAGACTACGGGTACATTTGGCTGCAAAATTGACAAAGCGAAGTAGACGCTCTGTAAACGAGTCATCCTACCGGCTCGGTGGCGGAGCCAGGGCAGTGTTCTTTCTTGCGCTCTTCTCTTGAGCGTTGCGCGCACGCTGACTACAAGCACACCACCGTTCTTGCGGAGTTGCGGAACCAGGGCAGAACGGAGCCGACAGTAAAAGTTGAACCAACATTGTATAATGGTTCACTGGGCGCTGACTAGCGCCGTTGGTCTCATAAGGGGGAACCATTGAGGTGAGACGCCTGCAACGCCACATACGGTTAACGTCATCCCGCCAGCGTTGCGAGACGCCTGGTGGCTGCCAGGGCGCTGTTTCTTCTGCAGCAGCAGTTGTTTTGCTTGGCGCTCCGACATGTCGCAGCCACGTATAGTAATAACCAAGGAGCTTTTAAAATACATTCTTCTTTAGAACATCGTCCCAGGACTCTCAGCGCAACGCTAAACCTTGCTATTGTTGCCAGTGTCTTGACCTTCCGGTGAAAATGTCAATTTGAACAGCGAAGGTGTTCTAGCTAACCGTAAAAAGTGCCTGCGTCTGCAAAACCATCACCGAGCTATGACGTCATGGCGTTGCCTAGCAACCACCTCGATGATGATGATGATAAGTGGTTCTTGAGGGAAAGGGAAAGGTTGGCGCTATCTTCTGCAGCCCTTGAGGGAGCACGGCTCAGCGCCAACGGGGAGGGGTAAGTGGGAGCGAAAGAAGGGATAGAGTGGAGTCGCCATGGCTGGGCGAAGCAAAACCGGCAGGCATAGGCGGCACGTATCAGGCCGAGATGGAAGGCTTTGGTGTGCTGCAGAGTCTGCAGGGGTGTTGTGCCAGGCCGGTTAGGCCCGGGGTGGGGTGGGAGGCCGTGAGGCCTTCCCGCTTGTAGAAATGTCCTTAGAGGCGTGCGGAGAGCCCTGACGAGTCAAGGAACTCCACGACGCCTCGAAGTGCAGAAAGGTGGTGTCGGCCGGGGAAGAGGAGATCTTCCTCCTTGCCAGAGGGGAGGCCCAGGCGGCGGAACTCCTGCAGGAGTGGACTCCGCTGCTGGAGGTACGCCGGGCAGGCCAGCAGGAGATGTTCGATCGTCTCCGGCTCCCCGCAGGAGCTGCAGGCCGGGGACGTCGCTCGTCCCAGTCGGTAGCTGCGTGCTGCCGTCCAGCTGCAGTCGATGCGGAGCCAGAGAAGGAGCGAGGTCTCCCTGCGAGCCAGGCCTCGCTGGGGGAGTGGTCGTGGGGGGCATCCCAGTGCCACCCGTTTGTCTGGGTGGTGGGTCGCCAGGTGTCGCCGCAGCCTCAGTCCTGTGAAGTCGCCCTCCGTCACGGCCCGACTGAGGGGCACAGTGGTGTGGTGGGCGTCCTTCGCCAGGGTGTCGGCTGCCTCGTTGCCCGGGATCCCTACGTGGGCGGGGATCCAGTGCAGGGACACCGGGTGGCCTGCGTCCTGCAGCGCTGTCAGCCGGGTAGACAGCAGTGCGACTCCAAGGCTGGCGCTTTCTCTAGCAACCACCTCGCGGAGCGGCGTGTGCCTCGCCTCCTCTCCGTTCCGTACACATGTTGCCTTGACATGGGACGTTAAGCAGAGGGAAGGAGAGTATGCTCGGGAGAGGGAAAGAGAAAATGAGAGCGAGATAGAGAGAGAAAGAAATTGTACCAGCACCAACGAGGCAACGCACAGAGCTGCTTCCGACGCCACCCGCGTTGCCTAGCCCCGCATGCCCCGAAGCAGTAGCGATGACGTCACCTCGCGTTGCCTAGTAACCGCTGGCGCAGGTGCATTCTCGCTTCGCCCCACACAGACACGGCTCCGCCGATAACTCGCCAGCTGCGTGCTGCTGCGCATGCGCCATGGCGTCTTCCCGGTGTGTCGTCTGCTGCGCGCCGCCATTACACCGTGCATAGCTGTCGCTCAGTGTGCATGCGCTTGGCTTCGGTGTTTGCCATAAAAGGGGCTGCGCCTAGTCGTGTTAACCAGGTAAATATACCTTGTAGTGAAGCCTCCTTAGAAGCTCATACGTTCAAAACATGGCGGTTCATCTGCGGTTCATGGGGCTATAGTGCCTAAAATATACTGGCCAGTATATTCTAGGCACTATAATGGGGCTTACTGCCATCTATGTGAGGAGGGAACACTTCCGGCGGAAGAAAAAATAATTTGACGTCATATCCGTTAAAACCAGAAGTGATGTCATTTTGTTCTTAAAGGCACGAAATTTGTTTGGAAGGCTGGCCATTAGAGCTGTATATTCAAATGCCCCGCCATTCGTCTTGATGGGCGTTTCGAGCTTTCAGCGCGGAAAGCGATGCAGGAAAAGTTCAGCTGTACGGGTGTCTAAATCTCATCGCTGCACGTAACATACTTTCTTTGGAGGCCGACGAACGCTGTGGGCGTAAAGTGCTCGTCCTTTCGTCGGATGCCAAGCCCGTCGGCCAGCGCTGTCCCACGAAAACAACTAAAGTAAATAACTATCTGGCGGTCGCAGCTCACTACTTTTGACTGAACAGGTTAAGAAACAATGAAACTACCCGCGTCACCAAATTGAGACAAACGTCGACAAGCAAAGCAACACAACATGTGAGGGGGGCGTGAACTTTACGAGCGCGCCTTTCTGTCCACTTCAAGAGCTGCATAGCATTGCTAGTGATAGCGGCGTCAACGTCCGCCGCTATCGGTGGGCGCTCTTACGGTGGGCGCTGAAAAAAGGTATTTATTGATAATGATCAAGTAAAGTAGAGTTGTTCTTTTTTCGCCATGCGTACATAAAATTGATTAGCAATGTTATTTTCGTCGAATGAATCCAACTATGTCTCGCTTTAATTAAAAAAACGCTTTTTTCTTTCCCGATGCTTGTTGCCTTCAAACATAGTCGCGCTTCAATCGCTGCTCCCATAACCACCCTTGCTGATGTCGGTGACAATTCGTTCTGAACCACTTTTCGTCCGAAGCTTCGCGAATATTTAGATTGACCTTGGTGTTAACTTGCCCTAGATATCAACCAGCTAGCCTCCAACACGCTCGGCGACGGCAAGCAACAGCTTTCTTGGCACTGTGCCAACCTTGGTTTGCTTGCCGGCGTTCGTGGCATGCTAGGAACGCTGTCGCTAGTAGGCGCCGACGGGTCAGCGCTAGTCACGCGATGTGACGCGGAAGGGAAACTACCTCCGAAAATAATCGCTCGAGAATACCTTCCCTACATGCGTAGTTAAACCAAGTTAGGAGCTAGTAGTAACTAAATTAATACCTAGCAGTAGCAGCCAGTAAGACTCGAGAATCGACAGTTTCGCTGTGCCTAAGCTTTGCACGATCGAGTGCAAACTTGCCCGTTTTTAGCAGGGAAGCTGTTGAGGCCAGCCGTAATTTGTGGTTCGTATCAAGAAACTGCCACGCCGTTGCCATGGCAACCAGCCGACGCCACACAGACACGGCTCCGTAGAGCTACCGCCAGCTGCGCGCAACTGCGCATGTGCTGTGACGTCATCCCGGCGTGTCGGCACTCGCCGCCCGAGAGAAATAAATAAAATAAACATTCTTGGCAATGCAGGATTCTAACCCGGGTTCCCACGGTCCAAAGGCGAATGTCATAACCACTACGCTATACACCCACACTTGCAGAACGTGCATTTATGGGAACCATATAGTTGCATTGTACTGACGATTGCAACACAACTTCTTTTGGGAGAGAAAGAGAAAGAAAATAAGAGCGAGACAGAGAGAGAGAGAGAGAGCGAAAGAGAAAGCAGAAGAAAGGAGAGGGAGAGAAAGAATGAAGGAGAGAGAGAAATAAGTAAGGAAACAGAGAGAGAAGGAAAGAGAGAGAGAAAAAATTTAACTTTCTTGGCCGGTCGAATTTCAGCCCGGGTACTAACGGTCCGAAGGCGAGCGTCATGTCCACTACGTCATACGCCCACGCTTGCGGAGTTCCTAGCATAACCAAGCTCAACTCAGGCACAGCCAAGGCCTAACCTATAGCCACTGCCAATTTAACCTAGCTACACGAGTATAGGCCTAGCTTGAACCCTCGACATAGCCAAGTTCAACCTAGCTACAACCAATAGACTTAATCAATGGGCCAGCTTCGCTGTGTCTTGAGCTTTGTGCGGCCTAGTGCGACCTTTCGCTTTTTTTTAATACAAAAGCATTATATGGCGAAAGAAGCAGAAAATCCATTGGCGTCTCCGGAATTAGTATTAAATGTCACGTGTTCACAGCCGTTCAACGGGAGGCGCACGCCATATGGACACTGGGTTCCTTGCTGCACCACCAGATGGCGCGCACTACCACATCCGCGGAAGTGGCGGCGAAGGCCGCGCGGGGGAAAGAAACAAAATAATTGATGGCTCTCCCATAACCGAGATTATATGTACGCATGAAATGGGTACCGGCAAAGGAGATTGGTTGGAGATGATACTCGCCACAATGTTAAATGGGTCTAGTGCATGTTCACAATGCCACACCCCACGACACCACACCGCAGCACACCATACTGTGCACTGGTCTATATGGACGCTGCCCGCCTGGAAGAAAACTGGCTGAGGGCGTGCAAACTCGCTGGAGGCGTTACACAGGCAGTGAAGGATGCCGGATAACAGAGCACACTGCCCAGCTAGAAGAATCAACGCCCCTGAATGAGGCACCACGAAGCGTGGCGCCATCTCTCGAGGCAACGCAGACCATGGATCACATCCATGTCAACAATCAGGTAATCGAGAAATCTGCGGAGTACAATAAAGCCCTCTTTATGGCTTTCGTAGATTATGAAAAGGCAGTAGAGATATCTGCAGTTGTAGAGGTATTGCGTAATCAAGGAGTAGAGGAGGAATACGTGATTATCTTCGGAAATATCTAGGAATATTCAACAGCTACATTGGTTCTCCACAAGAAAAGCAGAAAGTTACCTATGAAGAAAAGGGTCAGGCAAGGGGACACAATCTCTCCAATGCTATTCAATGCATATTTAGCAGCTGTATTCAAACTCTTACACTGGGAAGGCTTAGGAGTGAGGATCAACGGCGAATATCTCAGCAACCTTCGGTTTCCACATGACATTGTCCTGTTCAGTTACAATGGGGTCGAAGTGCAACAAATGATTGAGGAACTTAACCGAGAAAGTGTAAGAGTGGGCTTGAAGATTAACATGCAGAGGACAAAGATAGTATTCAATAGCCTGGCAAGGGAACAATAATTTAGCATCGCCAATCAGCCTATAGAGTCTGTAAAGGAGTACGTCAATTCCTCACAGCTGACCCTGATCATGAGAAGGAAATTTACAGAAGAATAAAGTTAGGTTGGAGTGCATACGGCAGGCATTGCCAAATCTTGACTGGGAGCTTACTACTGTCGTTGAAAAGAAAAGCCTACAATCATTGCATTCTACCGGTGCTAAAATATGGGGCAGAAAATTGGAGGCTAACAAAGAAGCTCGAGAATAAGTTAAGGACCGCACAAAGAGCGATGGAACGAAAAATGTTGTTAAGAGACAGGAAGAGAGCGGCGTGGATCAGAGAACAAACTGGGATAGCCGATACTCTAATGGACATTAAGAGAAAAAAATGGAGCTGGCCAGGCCATGTAATGCGTAGGATGGATAACCAGTGGACCATTAGAGTTACAGAATGGGTACCAAGAGAAGGGAAGCGTAGTCGAGGACGGCCGAAAACTGGGTGGGGTGATGAAGTTAGGAAATTCGCAGACGCAAGTTGGAATCAGCTAGCGCAAGAGAGGGGCAATTGGAGAATTGGTCAATTGGAGCCTTAATCCTGCAGCAGACATAAAAATAGGCCGATGATGATTGTGGGGTCCTGTACAAAGGGTTCTGGGCAAGAG
>NC_051162.1:114457342-114497674 GCF_013339745.2 Dermacentor silvarum
AACTGCAACGCTGACGGAAGGGTGATGTCCAAGGCAACTGCGGAAACAGGCTGCCATAAATCACCATTTTGCGTGGACGCAATAGAACAGAGGCCTACGCGCTATTAGCAAGTGGGTGTGTTAGGCACACCAGTATTGTGGTCAGCAACACGTGCAAATCACTAACATGAAATTTTGCCCCAGTGAACAAGTAGACAACAATACAAGACGAAAGAGCTGGCACGTTGCTTCGTACTCCATAACGCTATGTTTTTGCCCATGCCACACTTCACCTCGTCCTGCAAGTGGCAGGATTCAAACAGAAAAGAAAGGTGGTGGTATGTGTAGCTTACTCACGTTGATTGTCGGCTGTCATTAAATCTGCACGGTGCAAAGAAAATGCCGCGTCTCACAATCCACTTGTTGCAATCGTTGCCACAGTGCAACAAATGTGAAGTGTCCATGACAAGTAAATTTATCTCCTAGGAAATGTCAGTGCGCATGACTCACGGGACACCTCTGATGGAGTACAGTAGGAAATCATAATTTTAGCAATATATACCTGCGTAGGTATACCTTTAATTAACCACCACTTTTCCTGCAGTGCAAAATTCAGTCATTCAGGCTTGCATCGAGACAACTTCATTTTCTCCTCTACATTTTTTACATATATTACACGTAGCAACGGCTTTTTCAAATACAACCGAATATTTCTCGCAGCTCTGTTCAGGTATATTCAAAATGATGTGGCCGACTGTTGAGAAAGTAGGGCACGTGAACGGCAACACATCATTGCCGTGGACGTTCTTCTCCTTCTCCTATCGTACTCATGTGCTTCGAGCACCTCTAAGCTTGTATTGATGTATATTTCTTTCTTTTGAAGTTAGAAATCGGATAGATTCGTGGTGTCATGTTTTTCCTAGGGTATGCCAATGTGCGAGTCGTTGGAACTGCGCAAGAAATGTCACAGCAATCTGCGGTCGAATCTTATGTTTTGCAGAGGAGCAGCAATATCTCCTTGGGAAGCTTGGAGATTAGTCACTGGACATTTTTTTAACACGAAAGTGTTTTATGCCGGGGTCCACCAAGACATCACTGACGTATTTCCGTCACGGAAATACGCCATAGAACATAATACAAAGAAAGAAACCAGAAGAAAAAGTTCCACAAACATGCAAAATTTGGAAATCGAACCCACGACCTCTCGGTCCGCGACGATAGATCGCCGAGCGTTTAACCCATTGCGCCACAAACGCATTTGCAGAGAGCTACACAGACGCGCCTTATATATCTAACACTCCTCCGTGTACCCGCGCTCTTGCTCGGGGCGGTGCCGCCGCCTACGAGCAGAAAAGAGAAGTACTGCATTATGACATTAACGCGCACCGACAGTGAACGCTTCGGTGGTCTCAGCACTACGACGCCTCGATGCCAGCATTCGAAGGGACGCTGGCATCAAGAAGCACTACCAACGCCACCTAGGTGGCGTTCACCGTACTCAGCACAGCGGAGCGTGGCCTCCGCAATTAGCTCTGAAAATGTTTCTGAAGTTGATCGCGGAGGCTGCAATTACGACGCGCTGTACGCGCTGATTTGACTCGGTGACGATTCAGTTACGTGCTTTGTCTTGCGCGTTGTATTAGTGTGTCAGTTACGTGCTTCGTCTTTCGCGTTGTGCTAGCGTGTGCAGCGTAGTGCAGCTTCCATATGCACGACGGTTGCTCATGGTCATCGACGTTGGTAGTCGTGATGGAGGAGACGTGCCACCAGGCGTCAGCGTGGGTGCATCAACGCCTAAGGGCGCTTTAGCCACAAAACACCAATAGACATTATATATCAATGTGCAATAAACATTACACTACTTCTGTGAAGACACGTTTCACTTTCGTGTTCTATACCGATTCCTATATAAGAGGGATCAACCACATCTTTTTTTTGTGAAGGTGATTGTTTACACGCCTGAACTTTCAATGAACTAAGCTGTTGAAACTCGTACTTGTTGATTTTATTAAAACATTTTGGAAATGTAGCTTTCATTTTTTCGTACAGATTTCTTTGGATGAAATTATTTTCCATTAAGAAATTTAGGCATCAGCTTTTCACATTTTCTAAACATATTTTGACGTACTTAGAGCCTAATGAGGTAATGACTAATGCGCCTGAGTTGAGGCAGCTCATGACGCTCACGATAATTATACTCAGCTTAACGAACTATATGTCGCCAAAACCTCCTTTGTCAATTACAGCTGTTCAAGGGACATCCGTGAAGCACAAGCGATATCGCGATTTGTCGTTGCCATCACTTAAAGTACCCTGCTGTATAGATCATCATCAATCGTTGCAGCTACATGCCAACCACCTGATAAAAACGACAGTTCTAATAAAAAAAAAAATTCCGGGGATGTTTAGAACTTTCTAAGAATGTGAAGGCGAAAGCTTAGTTGGACCTTTTGTTGACCTGCCGTTGAACTTTCTGTTGTACTTTTTGCTGATCTGCTGTAGAACTCTCTGTTGAACTTAAGCTTCATCCATAGCCTCTTCCTCCTGACGGTGGCTACGACGAGCGGCATTTCGAGCTGCTCTAGCCTCTTCCGCTGTGGCGTACTTTCTCGGTCTTCCCCGGCCGCGACTAGGGCCTCTTGCATTGTCACCCATAGCGATGTGGAATGAAGCTCTGAGCCAACGCGGCGATGTACACAAGGCGCGGGAGCGCGCGGCTAGCGCGCTGTCGCTGTTTCCAGAACGTTCTACGGTCGCCGCCGCTGACATTTCTCTGCTCCTCCCCAACGCCGCCGCCGCGCTTGCCCCCAACGCCCCATCTGCGCTGCTGCTGACATTTTCCTCCTCCCCTGCTTCGCCGTTGCCTTTTCCCCTCAACGCCGTCCCGCGCCGCCGCTGACATTTCCCTCCTCTTCCCCAGCGCGGCTGTTGCGCTTTTCCTGCCGTTGCCCTTTCCATCAACTCTCCAACTGCGCTCCGTCACCCTTTCTCAAAACCATCCTCCGGTGCTCCTGTCTCCCTTTCCCGGTGCGCTCCGTTTTTCTGTACCTCACAACGCGACTTAAAACATAGATATCTAAGGCTTTCCCTTTAAAACAATCCCCAGAACCGATCTCACGATGACTATCGATGGCATTGCGTTTAGCATCGAATCAGTATAGCGAGACCACGTATTGCCACCCCGGAAAAAAACTCTATGTATAATGCGTGTACTGCAGCGGGACTCTTCTTTCGCGCTTTCCCAAGAACACTCAGTGCCATCTAGCGGAGTCGTCGCAAAGCCTACGCGTGATGTACGAAAGGCATGGCCTCCCGGTGCGTGCGAACGCTGAGAAACGCGCAATGCAGCAACCGGTCTCCTTTCTCACCCGTCCTTCCGAAAACGCTGCCCCATCTGGCGGCGCCACCAGGAAGTCTGCGCTTTGCCTCCGAGACAAGAAGCGCAATGTGCCTATGCCTTCGACCACTGAGAATCGTCCTCTGGCTTGGCGCGCACTTAGTGGCACATACTAGTTGATCTAAGTAGACAAGATGTTGATCGAAGCGCAACATATACCCAGTGCATTCATGGAGCAGCTCACTAAAGCGTGGGCGTGAAATAGTTTAATTGAAAACCGGCATTGGTCGCGCAGCCTACAAAAGCGTGGGTTTGTTGTTCTTAAGAAAACATTCTAACGTAGGCTTGATTAGGCTCAGCACGTGATAAATATAAGCCAACGTTTTTGTCACTGTAGAGTGGCACAGTCTCAGTGGCACAAACCTAGCTACTCAAGTAGGCTTCAAAGACGTTCATTGAAGAGCTGCACACAACTACTGGCACACACCCAGTGGCCAGAGTTGGCGTAAAAGAGGTTCATTGAAGACCAGCACAGACCAAGTGGCACATACACATTGCGCCAAGTCGGTTTCAGAGTTTCTTCGACCAGTGGTACCTAAGCAGTCCTGCGTCTACACTGTCCCATGTCGGCGTGAAAGAGTGCCCCGTATGTTCACATTGCCACATAATAAGGGACCCTTGTTTGTCCGGTAGGCAGTTTCCGAACCCTGTTACCTCACCACAAAGCCCGATGCGCTCCCCCATTCGACCACGAATTACCCAGTGACCTAGGTAGGCGGGGAAACTGTTAGAAGCATACATACACGCAAAGATACATTTCCCCTGGAAATTGCGTGAATTACCCCAAACTACTAATCGCATTGAAAACACCTCAGCTGGCTTACATTGTGAAATGTCTCATCGAAAACGTTTACTTCGACCAACTTTGCGAGATGACACCGACGAAGAGCGAGAGCAGATTGAAGCAATAATTAATAAGCCGCCTGATGTGTGGCGCGCTATGGTGTTGCAGGCTGTCGTACACCAGGGGTGGTATTTTGTAAGTGTTCACTAAATAAATGGACTCTCTAAAAAATGTACTCTTTATTAGCGCACGCTGAATGGATAAAGCCTAAATGTTGGTGGGAAGGTTTGCCACCTGCCCTACGGTCTTCAAGCTCAATTCAATCAGGGAGCACTGAAATGGACAGTCCACTTAGTGGACAATCACAGATTACCACCCCGGAACACGGGTAAGTGAACCAAAGCAGGAGCAGCTTTTCAAATTAATGCGCAGGTGTCAAGGAATTCAACTCAATAATAAAGTGCAGCACTGCATACAGCATGCGTAGGTGTCAAAACTAGCGTTGCATATGATTGAAGACGATGTGCAATATAATGTACAAGGGGACTTACGAATTATACGAGTGTACACACCAATATGTACCTAATTCCGCTGCACAGCAAGTTTTATTTATTTTATTTTTTATTTTATTTTTATTTTATTTTTAGTATACCCTAGAGTGAGGAGTCTGGCGAGGGACCACGAATAATGAAGTTCGCGTTCACAGAGGCGTTTTTCCGAAAGGCGGGCCTGATATGCGCTGTATATTGCCTTAACTGCCAAATGGAATGAATTTTTTGTTGCTGTCAAAAGATGAAATATTTCAATCAAGCGTTACTTTGGACCAAGATGCGTAATCTCTAAATTTCATTACGTGTAATTCATTCCCTCAATGTGAAATAGCAAATTTATACTCAATGCCCTGCTACGGTGGACCAGATTGTCGTGCCAGCCATGGTTTAAGGTCGGCCGGCGGCATATAAAATCACCACGTATGGGCGCCAATCATACAAAGCGCAGTGCCATTAAAGTGTCTCCCACACAAATCCGGGGTAGATAAAACCAAATAATGCTTCTTTTTAGGATCACTAATGGACTTTTGCATCTGACGTGGATATTTCTTTCCAGCAAGTGCACAAGAAAATTTTCTGGACAAGGAATGGAACTCAAGAACAAGCTTGAACTCTGTAAATAGACTGCCGTTTAAATCTCGCAAACACAAGACATAGTTTGAAATTTCTTTCATGTGGGTAATTGGTTATTTTTATTTGTCTCACATGACATGTTCACTCGAATGTGCAGCCCAGTCACGAAGGCTGAAGTGTAGTTTGGATGTCGTTGTTGCGACAGGCGATGTCTGAAAAATCCTGGAATTTAAAAATAGCTGCATCTATACTGAAAAGATACCAATCCGTCTTATGGCTTCCACGAATGAAACGGTCGCTCGGGCAAAGAGCTGTGCAGCAATCTGGCAAGGACAAGAGGCCGCGTTTTCATATGACAGCAGTATTGTACACAATAAATTAAATAATGGTGTTACACGTGGCCAAACCCGGATCTGATTATGAGGAACGCCATGGTGGGAGCCCAAAGAAAATTTGACCACACGTGGCTCTTTAACGAGCACCTAAACATTGGTAAACGAGTGTTCTTTGCATTTAGCCCTTACCTTAAGCAGCTTTTGGCACACTGAATATTTATTGCCAGTCGGATGCCAGTCGGTGCAGTATTTGCAGAGAAACACCGATATTCGAAGATATCACATATCGACTTAATAACGAGGATAGTTCTAAATGCAGAAGCGTGCTTTAGATCACTTACGTGGTGCAGGAGTAGTCTTCCATCTTCCTAGCAGTTTATCTACAAAAAAAAAAAAATCGGCCATTTTATAGTTTTTCTATTTATTGTGAGAGCCTTGTAAAAAACAGAATATGATAGTATAACAATTTCGGAGCAATCTTCGACAAATGGGAGTAGTTACCTGCGCTAACAACCTCTGAAAGAGTGTGTAAAAGTTACTTGACTTCGCTGAAAGACGAATTTCAGGCGCGTGAATAGTCCCTGCCAAATTAGAAAAAAAGAACTGTAGGCGACCTTAATGTTTCATTTTAGTGTATTTAATGGCGCCAGCCCCCTACACCTTAGGTTGACGCACGTCCTTTTCCTAACACACCCAGACGAGCACCTGACGACGTGTCCTAACCCACCGGCGGAGGGCGTGTTAGGACACGAACCATGAGTGGCTCATACCCCCGTCAATGCGGCTTCGTCATTAAGACGACAGAAGAGAAGTGAAATTCTACACTGGAATGATGAGCGGCAACGGAGCCAGCTGTGGGAGAAGACAACGACGAACGCGTGAGCAGTGGCACGAGCGCGTTCGTGCGGTTGCTCCGAGGGGCGTCGACGAGCCAGCTGTGGAAGGAGACGATGACGCTCGAGCCATTGCTGATGATAATAGTTATTCATCCTAATGATGAGAAAGACCTGACGGTTAATTGGCCCTTTCCTTAGCTAAACTTATGTTCGTATGTAATCTCTATCCAATGCAACTCTTAACTTGATCCATTACCTCTATGTAGATGGGTATTTATTATTCTCGCGGTTTCAGAGACACCTCAATTTCCGGTTGCCTGAGGCCGACTTCCGGTGTGCTGCTTGAGAAACTTAATACCGCTCGATGCTAGCGCCATAAAAAATGCAAATGGAAAACGACAAGAAGTTGTCTTCATTTTTCCGTCAATATCGCCTGCATTACGGCTCCCGATTCTCTAGAATGTGAGGAACGTGATTTCAATGATATTTTTTATTTATGTGGAAGCCACTATCATTTTCACCGCATCATTTGTATGTTTGACCCTGTGTAAGGCCTTCTTATGCAATAATGTTTAACGTAACAGGAAGTCATACGAATTTATACAGCAAGAAAGGAGAATCAGCTAAATATTTTCACTTAAGCTTAAGCGACACATCAGGCCTCTATAGGGCTGAAAAGGTACAGGTCATTTGGCCCTTCTATACCAACGTGTGGCCCGCAGCACTCTAAACTTGAGCATTCTTGCGATGGCACGAAGAATAACTTGGATTGCTTTGCTTTACCAATCGGTGGCGAAAAATTACACGTCAATGTTATAAAAAAAAAACTGTTTGCTAGGGCGATAATACTAACTTCCTGACCGTTAACTGATCTGAAACTGAAGAACGGCTTGATTTTGTGACGACGCTATTACAAATTTAGCCCTCAAAAATTTTCAGAGTATTTTGCAGGTGCGCACTCTGATAGAATGAAATTATTACGTATAGGCCATACATAGCTGCATGCTACATTCAAAGGCATGATATTTCTTTCGCGGCTTCTTTTAAGCGTAACAGTTCATTTTTCATATAGGTAGGGGCGTACGAATAATCCATTTTTGTTCTTGAATTGAATATTAGAGAAAAGGCAATATTGCAATGCGCAAACAAATGCCTTATATTTTCTCATTCAAGTTGAGGTATGAACAAGTTCAGGGGATATAGTTGACATTTTGTTCTTTCTTCGCTGCTGCCTAGTAGGCTTATTATTTACATTATATGGTGCACGCAAGTAACGCCATTTACAGCTGAACATCCGGTAAACTGTGGATATAGAGGTTGAGAAACAGCTGATACAGTTATCTGGTGTATCATTGTACTGATAGTAATAAATTATTGGAACAGCAGCACAGCAGCAGATGCACACAAAATATTGTGTTCGTTGAAAGAGATATATTCAATATCGCTGCACCGCACCTTGTTTCAGAGCAATTTAGAGAAGCTGAGACTGGCCAAATAAAAAAAAAGTTATGTCTAATTGGAGGCAATAACAATAATTTTGTTATTTGAAAACGAATGCATTTGTAAATCGTTGTCAACAAAACGCACAGTTTGACTGTATACACGATTGCCAGCCCTTGCATCAATTTCCTGCTTTGGCTGCATTTTAGTTCCTTTGTTTCGGTGACTGCACTTATAACAGAAACGGTGCTTCCTTCTTCACTTTATTGCAGGTTGCAATAGCTTGAGCTACTATTTGTTGTGCCCACAGTATCTACTAGTTTGTACCAGGTCAAAAATTAAAACAGCAATAAACCAGTACTTTTTCATCGTGAAAGACATATTTAGTCGTCATTTAACTTTATATGCTAAGGCCAACTACTCTAGCATAAAAAATAGGTAACTTATCACGCAGCTATCTTAAGATATTTATAGACAAGCGAAAAAAACGCGTACCAAATAGCTGAACCAATCCCGTCCTTCCAGCTTTGAACAGATTTACGCAATGAAATAACAAACGCTACTAAATATCATGACTGAAACAAACATACGCCTTCAAGAACATGATTCATTTATAATGCTTTGTAGATGTTTTCTAATATACGCTTTCACTGACAATCATCGTCGGTGTTTTCATACTTTTTTTGTCCATCGTTAGCTACCTTTGACATCCCTAGTTGACGTGGCAGGGCCATCAACTTTGTTTGCCCTACAACCAACCAACCTTACAGGAACATGCCCAGCTCAACACAATTGCAGAGCTAATTTTGCAACGTAAAAAGCACGCGAAATAAAAAAAAGCTACTTGTTCCGGCGGTCGCTGCGTTGTATGATAATTTTCAACGCGGCTCTCGGATTAAGAATCAGCCCTCTCCAATGTCTTCCTGGGAATTCACCAACATCACAACTAATAAGCTAACGAATTTAGGACGCAGCGATACATCAGGTATTACTGACGAACACAATATCATCGATGCATCATGCGCTAACACCTGCAAAGTCCAAACGGATGCTGCTATTCTCCCAGACGGCGGGAGGACATCATTCCTCAGTACTACGCATAATTTCATCAGCGGCCACCAGTGCTATTCATCTACGGAAGCCAGCGCTCTAGTAATGGAACTTCAAGCCATCCACGACGCTGTGCAAGATGTGGCATCTAGATAAACAACTAGATATGTTCACTGATTATTTAGCGGCTATTCAGGAAATCAAGAAGGGTGACAAGGCGATGGAAACCTGCGATACAATACACACTATGAATAGTAAAACAGCTACTTGCGTCAAGGTACACTGGATTCAAGGCCATGCAGCGAACCCTCACAATACTGCTGCTGACCAACAGGCACACTGCCCTCCTACTCCAGATCTTCCGTCTATTCCCCTCCCACCTCCACTCCCTAACTCGCTCCCAGCCCGCAAAAATTTTCTCCATCAGGACACACGCGCTCTTATCCAACCGTGTGTCTGCTCGGGCAGGGGTGGCCCTTACACCGGCTGTGATCTCAAGGTGGAACTGGTCGCATTTACCACTGGGTGCTACGTGTCCACACTGCTCCGTCCCTGTGATGGAAGCAGATGCATACCACCTAATATGGACATGTACTGGTTTACAATCGGAACGCTCGCGTCTACTACTGCAAGCCGGCCTCCGCTACAGTGTGACAAGCAGCTATGACCGCTGGATACATGATAACAGATTCAACAAAACATCTGCTTCAATTCATACACAATGCAGGCCTCACAGCACAGATATACTACACATACACATAGAGAATGATGTCTTAACGGCAAGTATTTATAGCAATAAAAAAAAGGAAGCTTTGTTTGCTGGCGTTACAGGAAACTGCAGTACCATATCATGTCACATTACAACACCTACCACTCTTTCCCGTCAGAAATTGAAACTGACGCCTACCTCTGCTAATAGAAACTATTTTTTTCTTGTATCGCAGAAAAGAGCACTCACATGCCGCAGAGCGTATGCTGATGTTGACATTCGCCAAAGTAAAATCTTGAGTCACTATAACCACATGTTCTGTTGTAATAAGTTCCGCAGGATAACCATCACAATTTCGAAATTTAATACCAAGATAATCGATTAAAACATTCTTTGGAAATTATGTGCGTGGGTCATGTGTTACGTACCGATAAATTTTGGCCAGGCGAGTAGTGGTATGCTATAAGAGAGAATGAAAAGCAGCACAAGAGCACGCCTGCACATATCTAAGTTGCACAGGAATGTGCTCATGGCAGCGGCCAGGTCGCGTCTTAAATATTCCAATGACTGTAACCTTATCATTTATTGTTAAAGAAAACAACTTAACATTTAGTTGACAGAAAACAGTACGGACGGATAATACGGTTTCCGCTGGTTTCTACACAGGACGCTTCCCCTTTTGTTCCTTGCAATAAATGACACTGCTTTTAAGTATGCAAAATATATTCGAATAAGTTAACATAGTGCGACTCGTCCGGTTTCAACACCTTTATATAGACGCGCTTCTAATTTCCCGTCTTCCACTATAAGGTAATATTTTTTGCACGAAAATATCAGAAATGTATTTCCCATAGCCAAGCTTAAAAACGCCCATCTCTGTAGCGGAAAAGCCTGAAGAGCAAGTATAAGTTTTTCCATCTAGCCTCGGACCGATTACTCATTGCTATACTAAAACTTGCTTTCTGATTTTTCCGACTAGTCACTTCCTGCCTTTTCCAGCTTCTTAGGTAAACGTCAGTTGTGAACGTTTTATTGCGATAGCAATTATATGAACACTCCAGTCGCATATCTGCCGTCACCGTCGCCGTGAATTTCCGTATTATAACCCTTTTCGCGGAGCAGTTCCTTCTCGAGAAACCAGATGGCGCTTTCGGCAGCGCGCCATACGTTGCCTCAGCGAAAGCGCACGAATACGAAACCATTTCCGCTTCTGCCCTGTGTCCGTGCGACCAGCTATCAGAAATGTGGCTGAGTGTTCGCTCACGCACTGTGCTCCATTCATGCTGCAAAATGTGGAGCGGTGGATTGAAGACATCTGCAGCAGCTGGCTGCAAAAATATTGACTGGCATATTAAGGGATGGAATGAATATGTGTTTCCAAGTTCACGGACCGTTACGACATATGGACAGCCTCTGTCGCCGGCCCTTCTCAATGTACGACTTTCTCGTGGATAAAAAAAAAAAAACTCAGCTTTCACAAAAATTTAAAAAAAAATTATGTCAATGTTGTATCGCTAACCTCCAAAAACATCAACCCCGGAACGTCGGCGAGAGTGAGTACGGCTTGTTAAACAATGACAAGGGAGTAGCGCCGCTTCCTGCCATAGCAGGTTTCATGCACATTATCTACACACATCTACACCAACTCGCACGAAAACTTACGCACACTCCATCGCCAATGTATCAAGAGTATGTTAATGGGCGCACACTTGAGTCACTGCGCCAAAGCATGGGTAACAGCGACTACACCGTCATAACCGCCATGGTTGTTTAGTGGCTATGGTGTTGGGCTGCTAAGCACGAGATCGTCGGATCGAATCCCGGCCACGGTGGCCGCATTTTGATAGGGGCGAAATGCGAAAAAAGCCCATGTACTTACATTTAGGTGCACGTTATTTAAATAACCCCAGGATGTCTCCCGCCACTATGGCGTGCCTCACAATCAGATCGTGGTTTTGGCACTTAAACTCCATAAATTTTTTTATTACACCGACAGCGCACGAATGGTCGAAGCTGAATGTTTCGTGACGGTTCAAATGCGTAAGCCGGAGTTACTAGCGATACTACATATTTGGTACAAGCTATTACAAAAAAACCGAACAGGAACGTCCCAAGCCTTGTGTTCAGCAAGAACAAATATGTTGCAACTGAGCACAACCGCGGCTGGTTAGGCAGAAAATAATAAGATAGAGGCCGCACCAACGAACTTCACTGAGTCAGAAACGTGACAAGCCGCTGCTTCTAAGTATTTGCCTAATAAATAACGAAGAGCAACGTACACTGATCCTGATTCAATTCCTAAGCGGTAAGCTTGGATAGCTCGCAATACATTTTTATCCTCGTTTTTAGAACAAGCCCCATATACGCTGCTCGCGCCGTTTAGACAAAGATTAATGAGCTTCGAAAGCGCTTTTACATGTTCTCTGAAGCTGTTGCCAAAGCTTTGTGTCAACCACCCAATCAGTGTCTACGATATCTCCTGAAATAGAGGTTTCCTGAGTCGCACGGGGTGTCATGTACATCTATTGTAAACGCGGAGGCTACGGAGGAAGCTGAGGCAAGCAATGGATGCGTGTCCACGTGATCAAACATGGCAACGCCCACGGGATCGCCGCGAAAAGGGTCAATAAAGTTGAAGGGTGATAAAGTCGTCGGCCGTGCCGTATGGTGCATGTGCGAGTGAAAGCGTGCGAGGGTGAGCGGGCGATCGCAGCTCAGTCTCACACACATAAGGGAGGGAAGCGGAAGGAAGCACGTCATCTTCCGTCGTGCACAAACCTCCGGTGGAAAGGTAGGGAGGGGGGGGGGGGTAGCGTCCTACTCTGGGCAGACCGGTCGGCCACGCGTGCCCGCCCAGGCCGTTATATCTTGAAAGCCATCTGCGACGGGGACACAGTCCGATGTGCGCTGGGTTTCGTGGCTTAGTTCGCGTTAATGCGAGAGGCAGCATGAAACTCAATAGGTGACCCGTAAAATAGCGAGGGATTGTGGGATGCACCGTCGGCTACTCTAGCTGCTTCCGGTTCGAGTCAGCGCAGCCGCCACCACCGCTTCGCCGTTGAATTCCATTGATGCGCTTGGAGTTCGTTCGTCTTTCTGGAGTTTTACGTGCCAAAACCAGTTATGATTATGAGGCACGCCGTAGTGGAGGGCTCCGGATTACTTTTGACCGCCTGGGGTTATTTAACACGCACTACAACGCAAGCACACGGGCGTTTTCGCATTTCGCCTCCATCGAAATGCGGCCGCCGCGGCCGGAATTCGATCCCACGAACTCGTGCTCAGCGGCGCAACGCCTTAGCTGACTGAGCCACTTGCGCTTGCAGTCCGGCTTTGTCCCACTCGAAGATTACCGGGTGGCAGGTGCCTAGGCAAAACTATTGTCGGCTGTTCAGCTGTTGGCTGCTCAAATTCAAGCGTAAAAGGTGAACGCATGTAAAAACTGCCTTGTAGCAACCCTTGCTGAGTTAGCTGTGCACAAGTATTGCAGGAATGGCTGCCACTTCCAAAGCTGTAACAAGGCAGAGACCATACGTGAACAAAAAGAAACTGAACGTACTGTGCCACTTATCAGGCGGCGATTAGCTGTGGGCCGACACGGAATGATTCCCCAAGATATTTCTTTCTGTAACATTGACTCAGGCAACCAGAACTATGACAGTACTCGCATGCACATAGAGAGGTATTATGAAACGAGGCTTTACGGCGCGAATTAAAGCGGGACACAGCGAGGTACAAACATAATACTCGTAACCAACTAGCCCTCCTTAGCTCCTTCAGCACAGATAGAGATAATGCGCAGCCAGAGTTCCTTTATGAATAAAAGCGTATGATTGCCTTTCTTGGCTCGTCATCATCGCCCCCAGAGTGAACTGAAACCTAGAAATCAGCTGCATGAATGGTACGACATTGCTGGTCGACAAAGCGGACGGAAAGCTTCGCACGACTGAGTTGAAACCGCGTAGAAAAACAAGTGCGCCGGGCATGCCGCCGATGCCGCCGCGTCATCCGTCGAACCGGAAGCTGCTAGCAGACGGCGCGCCCCACAATTCCCTGCGATTGCTCGTTTTACGGGTCACCTATTCGCTCGCTGCTACTGCTACGCTTCCCGACTCCAGCGTTTTGACAGCGAGTTTCCGCGGTCCTCGAGTGAGCTGTGTTCATGTTTGCTTGTGCGCGCGTGACACCATGCTTGGTAATTTAATTTAATTGGTATGCCTAAGTTAAGTGCATGCGGCCACTAATAGCTGTCCACTAATTTGCTATCGCAATCAATGCTTTGGCTTTCGGGTGAAACTGCGACTTTTGATTATAGAAAAAAAGCAAAGCAATCATAAATTCATATAAACTTCTCGAGCATTAAGCGTACTCGATGACTCAGATGTCATAAGTGTGCACCGGTCACTCAGGAAGAACAGCCTTTTGCGGCAGTCGTTATGGTATGGTTGCTAGTACACAACGTTATGGCCACAATAACCAGCAGGAAGAGCAACATACGCAAGAATACAAACCTATAAGCCCCAAATTATGTTCAGCGTCTTTGTTAAGCGATCACGCTTAGAGCGCAACCTCGAAGAAGAGTCGCAAGGCATTACGCATTATTTTAAATATAATTATCCTCTATAATCTACTTGCAAACCTACCTTGGGAAATGCCTAATAATGACACTTGCCAAAAAACAAGGGCAGCAAAAAGGGATGATAAACAACGTACACCTGATTCTCTGTATTGTGAATGACGAGCACCGGCTGCGTCCTCTAAAATATCGACGCGTGTAAATCACTCAGTATGTATTTTTACATATTGTACAGCTTGGTAAGTAATATTTTTACCTTCTCCCAATGCACCGGGATACTTGTTGCTCACTTTCAATACGTTTTAACAGCGGAGCTGTTTCAGCCGGCAGTAATTTGTGCCATGAGCCGCAAAACCTCGCCGAGCTATGACGTCACTGCGTTGCCTAGCAACCCCATGTCAGCTGTGCGATGGCTTCGCAAGACTCCGCGCCTAGACATTGCACGCTGTGCGTCTGCTCCGCTTGCCATAAACGTTCCGTGTAGCAGGTGGGAAGGTGGGGTTGCTAATGTGCGGGCGGTAGTAGCAGCCATGGGGAGACCGAGGAAGAACCGCACTCCCGAGGAAGAGGCGGCTTTCCGGGAATCACGCCCCTGGGCCGAACAAGAATGCAATCGCTGGTGTCCAGCTGATCCAGCACAGAGAGCCGAGGAACTTAAGGGAGCTTAAGAACAGTGGAGCGATGATCATCTAGTTCTTTTAGTAACCTTAGCATAGCCAAAAATAGCATAAACCAAAGCAATATAAGCCATGAAAGTACAGGGGTGCTGCGAAAAAACCGGCGGAACCGGCCAGAACAGGAGATAGTCGAGCCTAAGCCTAGTGAAACTTATGCTAAGCCTAGTGAAACTTAGCCTAAGCCTAGTGAAATTTAGGCTAAGCCTAGTGAAACTTAGTTTAACTTAGCGAGAACTTGGCACAAACTAGCAAAACCTAGCAACGCCTTTCACAACTTTGCATAATCTAGCAAAACCTAGTAAAAGCTCGCAAAACCTACAAAAAATTTGCAAACTCTAGCAAAACTTAGTAAAACCTTGAAAAACCTAGCAGCACTTATAAAACCTTAGCTAAAACCTATGAAACACCTAACAAAAGCTTAGTAAAACTACAAGAACTACATAATCGTCGCTCCGCTGTTCTTAAGCCTTGCGCGCCTTAGCGCAAGCTTTTTCTGTTTTTTTTTTCACCTCCCCAAGGCAATTTTGCTGGTTGTTCAAATTTAAACTTCCGCCTCATTGTTTGAGTAACGCGCTGCTTGAATGGAGCATTTTATCAGAAAATCGCACAGCATATAAGACCTAAAAAACATGAAAAAAAAAGAGCCCGTTCCACTGTGTGAACGAGTCGAGGAGACAACTAAGGATTGAACTTTAGAGAAATGTCTATCAAGTGCACATGCATATAGTCGAGGAGGCTACCTACACGGTTTTCTTTTTCAGTGCGAAATGTGCACCCCCCCCCCCCCTGCTTCAGAGCGTGTGTCGTCTGTGTACAATGACCTTTCTTCATTAAAAAAATGAAATGTTTAATCACACTTCAGTTTCAAGCACATCATGGTTATCCTTCCGCACGACGACGTATGCGACAACACATGAGGAGGCGGCACTCTCTTATTGAATATGTCTGAAGATAGGCACAAAGATTTAACATCATTTTACATCGCCTGTGAAACTTCTGAGAGGAAGCTTTCTTTCTTGGCGTTGCCCGTAATTACTCGTTATTTGCTAGGCGTAATCATTCATTTAACATCCTTTCATTTGCATGGCTCTGCGGAATAACCTGTACCTACCCACAGTACCACTCCTGAACTTCAAGCTGTAGGAACACTGTTCCATCAGAAAGCTGTTTCAACAACAAGCTGTTGGAACACTGCCTTTAAGTTCAGCACGTGGAAACCACAAGTAAAGCAGTTCGTATAGAAACATGAGCTACGCTTTCTGTGAAGTGCTCCAGGTCAAGAGCAAAATGACCCACATCAGTAGTATTGGTCGATACACGAGGTGTTACGTACCCACAACACTTTGTGTTTCCCGAAGTGTCGACTATAGTACTCAAGAAATTTTCAAGTTTTCTGCCAGTCATAAAATCCAGTTGTTATCTGCACTAGTGGTAACATACCACCGTGAAAATTCAAGAGACGTTTGGGCGGAAGAATCGGCGTCCACTGTCACCATGTTTAGGCTATCTGTAGCTACATTTCACCACCACTATATATGCTTCTAGAGTACACTTAGCAATAAGAATGGAAACAATTGAGTGGTTAGGGTATTTATGTACCTGTAGAAAAATTCCTGGGCTCGCAGTGGAAGAAAATGGCCAGGGGCCTAGCACTGATACGCTAAATATTACGCTAAAGTTGTGAACAGCCACAGAAAAAGAGCGTCTGAAACACAATCACAGACACAGAAGCAACGAACTAGATAGGCGCTGACAAAGGAGCTAGCTATGGATATACATTATACAACAAGAAGTTCAATCTGAAGCAAAAATACATGTCTCCGTTCTAATAGCACGCGGTATGGTTCAGATGAAGATCACGCGTCGTCTGCGAATATGTATCAGGTAGATATATATCACCGAAACTATTGAGAGTATTTTATTATTCCGGCGCAGCGTCCATCGAAATATGATTAAGACACTGCTACTTCGCCCACGGCCTTGAGAAGAAGGCTTAAATAGAGGATAAACGGTAACTTTGACTATTAGTGCAATAACACACGCTTCAGCGAACTAACCGCTAATTCCCCTTCTTTCCTTACCTCCTCTCTCTCTCCCTGTCATCTTTGTGTTCCCCTTTCCCATTCCCCCGGTGTAGGGTAGCCAACCGGACATTATTCTGGTTAACCTCCCTGCCTTCTGCCTTTCTCTTTCCTCCTTGGCCGGAGGAACGCAGTCTTCGCCTGCTATTCTACACTGGGCTAAAGAGAAAGCAAAAAGCAGGAAAGTAGAGGTGGGTGAGGAGTGATAATTGTAGCGTACTATGTGCCGAAACATCTGCTGTAGGATTAGTCCTACATGATCAGTGACTCTGACAAGTGCACGAGGAGACACAGTGAACATAATATACAGACACTATTCTACATACATATCTCTGTCTTCTAGGAGCCTTGGAAGGTGCCCCGAATGGGTTACGAGTAGCAAAAGCTGGTTTAGACTTTTCTAGTCAATCCGGTGTGGACCAACGGCCGAGAATTGATGTTGCGATGTCTGCCATTTATTACCATCATCTGTCCGACTTTTAGCTAGAATGCATGTAGATAATCTATGTATACGTATACCCATCCCGTAGTTTTTTTTAAGAATAATGAAAAAATGTTATTGAATTTGTGGTCGAGACTAGTAAAAAGCCTCTGAGTCATTGGTAACCTGAATGTTAGAAACCTTCAGCTTATAATGGAATAAAATAGTGTAATATTCAGTATCTCGTAAGTACGAGCTACAGAAGGTAAAGGCCGAGAATGAACACCATGAAAAGGTGTGTGAAGCGAACTTGGTACCAATTGCCACCATGACGCATAAAACAGTATGCTCATAATGTAAATACAAGCATTCAAAAAATTCCGACGCGCTGGCAAAAGCAAACGTTTCCGCTTTGGAACGTTCGTCATGGCTATGGTGTACGACAAGGTAATCTTGTGTGACGCAGGATGTGTTGGGAGCCCGCCTATCATTGACATCGATGCTTCACTCTGCACTCATGTAACATCTCTTCTTGTTGAAAATAATTATAATTAAATACCATAATATCGGTGGTGGTAGCGGTGGCGTCAGCTTGCGGCTCTATATCCTATAAGATATAGGCCCGGCCAGACACCATGGTGTAATAAAGGAGCATGTTATACTGATAACCATTGAACCATCCTGAAATGTACAATAATGCGCCGTAAAGCGCATAAAGATGCTTTATTTTTCGAAAAAAAACTTACTTGCTTTCTCTACTTCGGACCTACTGCACTTAGGCGAAATAAGGACCAGTGCTGCACTTGTGTCGGTGATGAACGAGTCCTTGCGTTCTCGAGCGTGTACAAAAAGGCTCTCCATCGTCTGCACAAACGCGATGGGGCCATGTTAGGCAGCACAAGCATGCTGTAACGTATGCCCCCCCCCTCCCCCCAAAAAAATTAAAAAAAGAAGCGCCGGATGCAGTTTGAGCAGACGGCGTGCAGAAGGGCCCCACCTCATTGCCACTATAACACTAATCACATGTATGAAGCTTGTCAGCTTAGTCCTGAGTGCCGTACCACGTTTTACTCGAGAAAGACTGCGGTCAATTAGGGCACTGAAAAAGCGGTGCTTGGCGAACAGAGGGTGCGCCTGTTTCGTCGAATATGGTGGAATACTATACTCTCATTTCGTTCCTGTGAAGAAGTAGGAGGAGAGAGAGAGAGAGAAATAACTTTATTTAGGAAAAATAGGGTTAACGGGGCCGGAGGGTGGGTCCTTAGTCCAGGACTCCAGTGGTCACCGCCTCGTGCCGTGCCTGGTCGAGGAGGCTCAATTGAGTCTCCAGGTCAGTCCGGGCGAGGATGGCTGCCCAAGGCTCCCTAAAAGAATTTTGTGCTAAACGGGGTGAATTTGAATTTTGGGGTCATGATTGGCACTCCCATGTCACATGGGGCAAGGATGGCCTCCCCCCACACGAGGGGCATTGACTGGCATATCTGGTTGGCCAGATGGCATGCCATCGCCCCAGATGTGGGTAGGTGGTGGTGGTGGTTAAACTTTATTTCCAAGAAGGGTCCTGAAGGACACCAGACTGTTCGTCAAGGTGTAGAGGGCACCTCCCACGTCGGGACGGGGAGCCCTAGGCTCTCCGCCGCTTCGCGGGCCTTCTGGACAGCCCAGAGTTGGTCTTGCAGCTCGCTGCTTCTAAGAGCACCGTCCCACTTGTTCTTGTCCTCCAGATAGGAGGCCTGCGTCACGCATCCCCACAACATCTGTCCCAAGTTCCCATGTCCACCACACTGTGCACAATTGAAAGTTCCGTCGTAGTCTGGGTCGACTCGGCTCATACGCCAAGGATTGGGGTACGAGTTCGTCTGTAGCAATGTGAGTAGGTGTTTGTCTGGATTTTTCTGTATAGCCGAACCTCCTCCACTGTTAATTGCGGGTTTGGCGTGGCGAGTTCTTGGCGAGAACGACGTTGTAGGAGGAAGAATACTAAACCAAGTCGATACCAGACTAAGAACCTGTTGAGCACAAGACAAGGCTAAAGAAAAGACCACTTGTGCACCGCAGGACAAGATTCGCAGCTTGATTCTGATATGAACAACTGATAGATCAAGGGTAGCAAAGCTGCATAGACGGCTTTTAACACCCTTAGGAAGTGCGAGGAATTTGCTTACTGACTGTTTTAGGGATGATTCATCCCCGACAGCGCATGTATATGCTCACCAATGCCCTGGTCATACGTGATGCCTTTGGATCTTCGAAAAGTAGCGAAAGGCTTGGATCTTGCCGCTGTGTTACGCGAGTGGATGATAATTTCAGTGCCCCTCTAGCTTGGTGCGGTCCAATACCAGTTAGCAGATGACGCTTGCCTGGTGCGCGTTGTTCGCCGGTCTCAAACGAAGTGCACGTTATTATCGGCCAGATATATCGGTAAAGATAGCTGGTATCGCAATTCCCGGTTCTTCTCCGCTTGTTCACGCAAAGGGAAAGGAACGCACGGCTCAGGTAGAGACGATGAACCTGCGCGCACGTTATCGCCCGGCATTTTTTTATTGCGATAGCAATTATATGGCCACTTCAACCAGATTTCTGCCGTCGTCGTCGCCGTCGCCGTGAGGTTCCGTATAGATAAAATCGCGCCGTATGCCCGAGCGGAAGCGTGCGGGGACGCGCGCTATCACGGAGAGCGAACGCACTCAATCTCCCACGCGCAAGCAAGGAAGCGGGAAGTCAGCGCCGGAGGGAGCGGGGGGGGGGGGGGGGGCGGGGGGGGGGGGCGCGCTTTTACTCTGCCAACAACCGCGCTCGTCGCTCGTCCGCACCGTCTCTTATCTCCACACGGCTCTGACCTTTCTATGCGCTGTGCGTTCGCCGCTCAGTTTCCGTTGAAGCGATAGACGGCACGTACCTTTGCCCGCTGTGGCGTATGCGCTTGCTGCCAGCGTTTTGACAGTCGTTGTCTGCAGTCATTCAGTGTGATCTCTTCATGTTTGTTTGTGCGCGCTCACACCAAGCTTGTTCATTCAGTTAGTAATAGTCGGGCCACATTTTCCAACGCACGCTACACATGCAATGCTGCACGAATCGGCAGTGCAGCGCTACAGGTGTGTCCCTTCGCACGCGCTGCCCACGGGAAGCGCTCCTCATCAACACCACCGTTTCACACGCGCCTTCTCGTGGTCATCGAGCCTCTCTTCATGTCGGTCTACTTACGCCGCAGCCCACCTGCTTACTTAATCAGCTCATGTTTACTACAATTCATATTGCTACCAAAGCCGCTCACCTTACTTCGCATGACATTGCTGTGTTGCTATCGCATTCATTGCTTCGCCCTTTGGGCGAAACTACTTTTTTTTTATTTGACGGCCGTTCGGCTAGGCAGATTAATCCGTATACCGCACTGCGCCCGTGTCATTGATGGGTGTCGTTTCTGACCACTTTGCCAGCACGTCGTCGGCACGGCGAGTGATAAGATCAGAACCGAACCAAAGAAGACAACCAGGTTCTTCTCTGCTTGTTCACCCAAGGGAAAGGGAAAGCAGCGTAAGGCTATATATGATGCGACGTTCACTAAAGGCTCATTCACACTAGGCCGAGAGGACACCGATTTTGGCCTGCCGATTGTCGGCGACAGCGTTTTACTTCCTTTAAACCATTGGCCATAGCGTTTTCCGTCCTGTAAACTGCTGTCGCCAACAGTCCGCAGACTAAAATTGGTGTCGTGTCAGCCTAGTGCGAATGAGCCTTAACGGGTTGGTCTGTTAAAGTCGCATGGCCGCATCATGCAAAGAGGCGCGTCGGGCGCACGCATTTTGAATCTTTTTTCACTTGGACCAAACCAGGAGGCGCTGCAGGCTGTTGGCGCCACCTTTAGAAAACCCAAGGGCTTTAGTGATACGGACGCTGCAGCGCTCCCATGTGGGCTCCCATGTGGGCTGCGTTGTGATACGGTCCACGAGGTCACCTTTCATTACAGCAGCCGCATAATCTTCTAGCTTACCGACGACGCGGCGCCAGAAAAACATGACGGGAGAAAAAACACGTACCCATTACTGGCTAAACAAAACGCGCGAAGAAGTTGTCTACACGACTGACGTATACGCAAGTTAACTTTTATTATATATTTTATAGTAAATACGTTCGAAAGCAACAGGTTCCCAACTCCAACGCAGGTTGCGTTGCTATAGCTGTGTGAGTACGCCGCCCCATTCCGGTCTTCACCATCGCACAAAAACGACTCCGAAAGTCCCCTTTACAGTTTCCCTCCAAAAAAGAACCAATATCGCTCATGAGAGTGCGAGAAAACTGGTGTCGAGTACGCTTGACCGAATGTAGCTAGACCGGGTCGGTGCGAGCAAAATCACACGGACACCTGAACCAGCAGCTGCCGATCGCTTCCACCGAGCTGTCGCTGTACAGCGGTAACACGTTGAAGTAATCAATTCCCAATAAGGTCATAATGCAATAACAAAACTGTAGGATTTTGTTACACACAAACGCGCTTCGTGCTCGTGTCGCACAAACGAGCAGCTTGGCCGTGTCGCCATCCTCCGAGCGCGAAGTAGCGCTATTCGCTTATATTTATACGGTTGACGAAGGGATTGGAAACCGGAGGTGTTCTAACAGTGTCATTTAAACAAGCGGGTAATAAACGTTCCAAGGCACATTTCAGCACTTTTTAATGCAATAGCAGAGTTCTTGCAAGTGAAGGCAGCGTAGAGAGGCTTTAAGGATCTTCTATCTGAAGAAATGTTCTAGTGGCTGTCGTATAACCAGTGCTGTGAAGCGCAATACCGCCTGACTGATTTTTTTTCTCTCTCGTTTCGTCTTTTCTCGAAAACATGGCGGAAGCTGCTGTTCTCCTCTGAAGGAAGGTAAATGTTCGCTGAAGGTCGCATGATTACCACGAACTATGTTTACTCTTTGCATTGCTTCTAGCTGTACAATACATGGCTGAATTAGTCGAGTCCATCATTTTCGCCCTGCGCTAATAGTGTGTGATCTATGTTTCAGATCCTTTTTCGCGCATTCTGACCGTCACTTTAACAAAAAAAAAAATGTTGTCATTCTGGAAATTCATTCCAAGACCCCCTCACAAGCTCACCGGCTACAATTCGTAAATTGCAATACGGGTCGTAAAGTAATTAACTAAGAAGTTAATTAGTTGCATATGTGTTTTGATTTGTCCTGCTACTATACTGGCGGCCTCATCGAACAACGCAGCTCAATGATAAGAATGATGATACCTGCCACAGGCGATTGATAAAAATACTGTTAAACTTAAGAATGAACACCCTGTATAAATTCCCTATAGCAATATTCACTATAGCAGACCCGCCATGGTCACAGCTTGGCTGGCTTCCACCTTCACAGTAGTGGAAGAGCACTGAATTTTATTCTTCGTGTTTTGAGTTCACTTTCTTCTTTCCATTTCTCGATTTTGATGAGTAGCTTTTCGTAAGCTTGAACTCATTATTCGGTACGTGTAAAGGAGTGCGACATTTCATGGCCTTCCTCGTGCGTCACACGTGAACAGCATTGATGGTGACGAATTTCAATGCGGACATGATATACCGGGTGTTTGACGTAAGTTAAACCAAGTATTTAAAAACGTGGTAAACCGCAGCTGAATGAAACCAACGATATATGGTTTGCCGTCATGCGCGCTCCTCAGAGTATCTCTTTTACAGTCCGCCTAAATAGGTAAGCAACTAGTATCAATTATGTGAAAGGTTTAATAATAACTTTAGGACCGTGTGCGTTTTCTTACATTGCAGAGGGTATTCAGAAGCGACGGATCTATTTTTTTTTGTAGCAACGTACATGCTGCGCGGAAATGTTTTTCGGCGTTTAAAGAAACTCAGCGAAATATGAAATAAAATCATGTGACCACACTCATGCGCTATCGTATTGCAGCTCTCCCAACCATGCTCCGAGTCGTTTACCTACCAATATTGCGTTGGTCTGCGTGTCCTTTTTAATACAAGGTGCTGGAAAGCTTTCGACCGGGCCTACTTCAAAATGAATGTGTTGGATTTTGTTGATTTTATTTGAAATGATACTTTCATGTGAACGCGTGCATTATTTCACGAGAAGTAATACCTCATATTGTTCTCCCACATGTTTCAATAAGTTGGTGGTGAAGGCAAAATTTTTGTTCTATGGCGGGTGGCGGTAGGATTGTAGTGTTACAGGCTCGCTTTTGCTGGGGTGTTCGGCCAGCAATTTTTTTTCCCTAAGCACCTTTTGCTGTATCAGTATGGCCTTTTCTCCCAGCAGTCATCAGTTCAGTGTCTAGGACGATGGCAATTAAGACGCGTAGAACTCCTTTTCGGATTACTGCGAGCCCGTCCAGAAACATTACGTCTTGAAAACCCGCGTGGGAAAGACCCCTCTTCTGCAGACCGTGTATTAACGCCTTCGTAAAGGCAGGCAAAAAGATCCTCATCACTGATTTCGCCTCATAAGGCTCAAGGTGAGGAAGTGGGTTGTCCTGTCTCAAATAACCATGCATGTCTGTAGCGGAGCCAGTTTGCAAAGTGTACGGAAGGGTAGCCTCGTGGAGAATGTGTCATTTGGCCACACGGGGTTGATGTGGGGTATTACGGTACATAGAAAAATAGTTCGTTCCTTCTCAGGGTAAATTCGAAGGCAGCAAGAAAGCTGACACTCCTGTGTGCGAAGTGCTGTAATGTTCCCGAATACTGAGAGCCCTAAAAGAAGTAAAAACAGCAGCGCACAAGGACAATACGTAACACCATGCTGTCTCTTCTACCATTGCTGATAGCACACCCGCCTTTAGCCTAAATGACACAGAGGTCTTTTTTGAAATGCGGTGAACCAGTTTCGTATGAGTGACGACACGACTGTTGTAAACATATTGTAGCAAAAACAGATATGTGTTGCTTATGTAGATGCTGGAAGTTCATGCTGCAATAGCACCTGTGCGCTTGTAAAAAGCCCGCAAGAGAGATTTACGGGATGGCTGTGCTCCTTCTTATTCTCCATCCTTCTTCTGATACTTAGAGTGCCGTTCGATACGCTAGATTTAAAAATTATTCCGCACGAACTACTCGCAGCTATCACAGCGACTGAAACAAGCAACTTGAACTTGGAGGAATTCATGCCCTGCACCGCCGACGTGTCACTGACATTTCAGAGACTTCTAAACCTTTGCTTTCGTCAAGAGACTGCTGAATAAATTCTGGTATAGCAAAGGAGCGCAGCGGTGCTTCGAATAAAGAGAAAAGCGCTTTACTAGTACCAATCACATGCTAGCCTTAACAACAAATTTTTCTTCAGTAGTAACTTGAGAGATAATGCCTTCCTCTGCCTCATCCGGCAGTAACCTTTGCGGTGAGTGCAAGGCACCCTCCTGTGATATTTGATCTTTAAAAACAGCTTAAAGGCTAAATCAATCCATAGCATTATACATTTGTCTTAACCCTAGTGGCTCAGCACAGAATCAGAGAATTCTGTTCTCGTAAAAAAAATGCACTGTTTTTATTACATATGAGTCTACTCCAGTTTTCGCTTATGCTAATAAGGTTACCGTAGACTGCATTTAATACGAACCAAGTCAAGCCTAATTTTCAGATATGACAAACAACGCGTCAGCGTTTGGGACGACTATAATAGACTATAGTCTAAAAAAAAGAATATTCCGCTTAACATAAACCGCTAATACAGTTAAGTCTAACATTCAAAGCAGCTACTGACGCCGACTACTCGGTTATGCAAGAAGCTCACATCCTCGTGCTTGAAGGAGGCAACTCTGCCAGACAGATTAGGTGCAAACAGCCGTCTTGTGTACAAAAGTTGCGATGCCGGCGTTGGCGATGACGTGGTAACCGGCAAGGGATCGGAAGGCAAGAAGCTTGCGCGCCATCGTTTCGCGCGCGCTAGAGTGGGAGCAGCGAGTTTATATACTTAACTTCTGGAATAAGTGAAGCCGGTCGCCGCCATCTTGCTAGAGGCAAAACGCTCGAGTCGGCGTAGTCGCTGTACCACAGCGTGGAGGGCATTTGTAGTGCTTAGTGATTGTAAAAATACCCAACAGTGCTTCACTAATTGTGGCATGCTGTCCGAGGGTATTACAACCTCTTAGTACGCCATGGCTGCGCCAATCACGTAAAGGATATGCACCTGGTATAACGTTCTGGTTGTAACATAAGCTCTCGTTTGCTCACGACCAGATGTTCTGCGTATAAATTTCCTTCAATTGGGAACGGTTAGGAAGATATAAAATTCCTTCCTAACCAGTTCGGAAGGAATTTTATATCTTCCTAACCGTTCCCAATTGAAGGAAATTTATACGCAGAACATCTGGTCGTATGAAGGTATAAAATTTACGCGCCAAGTAGTCGCTGGCACGTCACTGGGTGTGGTAGTATGTAGCGCGGCTGGTTCGGGTTGTGACGTGCGGTGCGCATTTTCCACGATTTGCAAGTATCGCGCAATGTCTGTCTGAGGGGCCCGGCTTCGCAGGGGATCGACCGGACCACGGACCCGCTGCTTACTTTTCACGACATCACGGCTCACTACCAGCTGGGACGCAGGCAGTTCCCGGCTCCTCACCCGAAGCTCGGCAGACCCCAGGCCTCGGTGTTGAGAATGCTGCAGACGGGCTCATTTCCGTCTCGATCTAGGCTGAGCCACTACACTCCGGGTGTGGATCCCCGCTGCCCCGACTGTGGCGAGGAAAGGTCCACCTTTAATCACATGCTGTGGCAATGTTCAGCATTGCACCACTCGCCTTTTAACAGGCAAGAAGACTGGGAAGAAGCCGTCAAGAGCGACGACCTTTCAATCCAGCTTCGGGCTGTCCAAAGGGCCTGCGAAAGGGCCGAAGATCACGGTCTTCCGCCCCCGGTGCAGGTGCGGCCCGCGACTACGACATAGTCCCTTAGGACAAAATAAAGTTTCTTGTCTGTCTGTCTGTCTGTCTGTCTGTCTGTGTGTTTAATATGGAAACGAGTGAGACGCGTGCACAGGACGTGCGCTCAATTTATGACACAACGAAAAAAAGAAAAAAAGGGTTGCAAGTGCAGTGATCATTAAGCCAGAACTATGTGACAAATGAAGGGAATTGAAATCCACTCCAGCTGTTCCCTTTGGTACGCGCCTGCATGTCTCAATGACTTCCTGTTCATTCAGAAATACTCACCAACTCGCCCAGTCCAACATTATGTTGTATTATGATTTGAACACAAAAAAGCGGTTAATTGTGCTCAACTCCGATTACAAGATTAAGACTGCTGTATAATCTTTCGGATACACCACATCATTCATAAATGTCATCGACTGCATTTTGAAGAGCGCTAACACTGCTTTCGAGACATATTATTTAAACATGAATTGACACAGAACTTAATTTCCAGACTGAGCTTATAGTTTACCAATACACCTTTTGAAAAGTTCAAGTGTTACTGAAAAATGTTTTCTGCTGCTCCTACATCGTTTGTGTATGCATTGGCGACTGATATGTTTACGTTGTCTCAACTTTGCCAGTGCGATGCTTATACGTTACATTAACAAATGTTCTCGACGCGATGGATAAGCGGTATCAATTTTTTTGGGGTGCATATAAATTATAAGAGAACATCTACAGTGAGGTTCGATGACGCAACCTTTGAATTCAGTATATAAATATCAAGTGATTCAGCATGTTAAATTCATGATTTTCAGTGCCTTTCTTGAGATAACCAGCTTGCCAGTTAGTACAAAAATTTAAGAGCTCTTCGTAGAGTATTGCGATTAAAATTTGGTCTCCATTGTCCTGAGGGTCTTTCTGGAACTACTGGGAGAAGATAAAAATACAAAATGCAGTTTTTCCACATGTCCACAGCCATGCATGTAATAGCACTCAGGGGAGATAAACAAACCAATAAATGAAGACGGTGGCTGCGCCATATAGTCAGAAATTGCTGGTGGAAAGGGCGTGAGGTCTTTACAAAAGGTGGCTAAAGTTGTTTCTCGCCAAGCAGCGGTTAAATGGTGATAAATATTGCGCAGTCACATTACACGAGAGACCAGTCTTAATTTGTAACATAGCGAAGAAGTGCGATTGTCGAAACGTTCCGCCGGTTGCTTTTCATGAAGCCTGCGGCAAAAGCTGCAGCTGCAAAAAAACTTCTGCATCCTTGGATGTTCCACATCCGCCCACCATGGTTCTGAGTGGCGCTGGCTAACACACCTAGGGCTAGATCAACTAAACACAAATACTCAAGTTAGTGGACGAATTTATGCCTGTCGCCGTGGCACAATTGGTAGTGCCACGCACGCGTAATGCGGAGGTTGCGGGTTCGGCTCCCGCCGGCGACGTGTTATCTTTTCGTCCACGTCCATTTCTCTTTTCTTCATTATTGTCCACATGCCAATTTTTTCGTTACTGAGATTTAATTAATTATTTGTAAATAATTATCTAACTCGAGAAGTACTGTCCTAATTATCAAAGTGTCAATGAGAAAGTTGTAGAGCAACGTGAAAAACTCCTGATACACCTTTCTGTTGCTCAATACATGCTACATAAATGTGTTTTTCCGAGTGTGAAAGAAGCCCGCGATTACACGCAGAATTGCCGCAAGACTGGCCGCTCGAGGCACCTTGCGTGTATTCGTGGGCTTCTTTCATGCTCGGAAAAACACTTATGTAACACGTATTGAGCAACAGAAAGCTGTATCGGGAGTTTTTCATGCTGCTCTACAACTTTCTCATTGACACTTTGATAATTAGGACAGTACTTCTCGAGTTAGATGATTATTTACAAATAATTAATTAAATCTCAGTAACGAAAAAATTACTGGCGGCTACTCCACTGTACTGGAAACAATACGCGCTAGGTTTGCTTCGCGTAACGCCGTTCCTCTTTTTAAATCGTGCTCCGTGATAGCTGCGACACCCTGTATACACGTATATACAGATACACAAACGCATATATACATGCATACGCACACACACATTACATGGGCGCGCGTTTAGTACGAGTGAAGTATATAAACTTATTCAAGCGAAACTTATTTCTACCAATACCTGTAAGCTGCTCTTCATTTTGTAAACGAGACTTCCTGATTTGTGCTGTGTATACTTAAAAATTACACACGCACACATTCATACAATAGATTGTACCATCTATCTGTAACGATTCTCACAGAAATAGCCAAGTCAGCCACAGTAAATATCCAACGCATCCGTTCATCTGTCGGCACTATGAAAAGCGAACAGATCAGTAATTCTGGACTTAACGCATATATATGTTCTAAACACGCAGAATTTCCCGCTCCACAATCCCGGCAACGCCTTGGGCATTTTAAGCTTTTCGCTCACTCACCAGATGTCGCTCACTAACATGCCGCCAGTACCACCGACCCCGGACTCGGGACGTTGCCATAGCGCCAGTCGATCGGGACACCTGGCGTCACGCCCCACTGCCTGCTGTCACGCGTCCCTAATTTTTTGTTCCCTTCGTGGCGTCTCTATACCGGCCGTGCTGCGTTATTCGCTGTTCATCATTGATTGTTTGCGTGGCGCTCGCGCAGCACGGGCTATACGGCCGCGGTAGTCGTCTTCGTGGCAGTTGACGCGCATGCCAATCTCGGAAAATGGCCGGCGGAGCGATGGACGCTGGAGGCACCGAGGAGGGCTTGGAGCACGGCGTAGATGACGTGGATGGACACGTGAAGCTCAAGGTTATCTGCCTGGGCGACAGTGCTGTGGGGAAATCAAAGTGAGTCCTCCTTCGATACTTAGTTTCTTTCTTACATATCTTCTTCGGAAAGGAGGGTACGTGTCGCGTTGACACGTTACGCGTAGGTAATCGTTCAAGAAAGACAGCGTGCGTTTTTCAAATCCGATGGCCTTCTGAAATCTGCAGCAGTGTTCAACAGAAAATGTGGCACCAAGCAGGAGGGAAGCGTTGGTCACGTCTGCCGAACAATGTGTACTTTGCGAGTGATTTGGCATCGCTGTTCTGAATTAACGCTCATCTCTCTGTTTTGTTTCTACTTTCTGGCTATATATTCTATTTTGCACTTGTAGTCAAACTCATAAGTGATATATTGGGCAGGTCGCATAGGAAAAACGAAAACCTTACTTTCATACTAGATACGTTAATATATTTATATCTCGATACGTCTCGTTACACTTCTCACCTTGGCGTCCTCTACATATTTTGTAAGTTGATCCCTATGCTGATCACCCTCCTAATGTTTTATGAATCCGCGGCGTGACGCGCAGTTATTACGAAGCTCAGATGCAAATTGAGCGTCGTATGAGTGTTAGTCACTCCGTTTTTTTTTTCAGATACTCAATTAGAACGAATGGGGAGCACAACGTCGCAGCTATATTTCTGGATAATAAGTAACAAATACATACTAGACTGTGTGCTAAAAACAACGAAATGACCACAGACGAGCGAGTACACAAACGTAGGGGACCAAACGCTGTCTTGTCTTGTGTCCTGTGTCTGGTGTCATGTGTTTGTGCTCACTGCAGTCTGGTTATTTTGTTGTTTTGGGGCACACAACTCTACGATATTTAACCAAATAGCCCACTGCCGATTTTTTCTTAAGAAATACTTACTCTTCAAAGCATAAGGGGGAAATTGCGCACATGCTATAAAGAATAGAATTCAGGTAATTAACGAAGTATACAGTTAGATGTGCGATTTCATGACACGAGTATTTTTTGAAGATTTGTGCACTCACGAGGCAGATTAGAATCAAGTGGGTTTTGAAAATTGTTGAACTTTAGAATCATGCTTGAGTTCTCAAAAATAAATTGTGTGTTCACTTCGTAATATACTGACAGATACCTTCTTTAAATTTTATGCGGTGTTAAAACAACCACTTCACCGAATTAATCAAGAGGAATATCTGGAACGAAAATCCTAAGGGTGTCAAAGTCGGTTCAAACTTGAGTGTGGAAGCGATGTTCAGTGCAGGCCTGCCCCAATAACTGTTTGCAAGGGTTAACTTCTAGTTACGGCGTGGAGTGTAAGCTCGCACTCATGCGTCTAGTGTTCGATAGTAAAGCAACACTGAAGAGAAAATTATCAGTCTCTGTATTACTAATTTACCTTTTTACAATATTGAAAAAGCAATTCTTAGCGCGAGAGGAGGTTTTCTAGCTAAAAAAACACAAAAAAATATGAATGACGAGTGGAAACACCGCCTTGAATTTCCCCGTACCAGCTAGCCATGACGTCATAGATTTTGACTGTCTGATCGGGCCTAATTAATTTTTGTCTTGTCCTAAACAAACCAAAGACTGAACTAAGCAAGCTTCATGACCTTTTACAGAACCACACGGACAAAAGTTTGAACTAATACTCTGAAATTCCAGAAGTCTCATTGATGTGCTGGCTGAAGGGCATCAGCACAAAATTTTTAAAAGAAATTTGACTTTGACCTTCATCTTTTCTTCGAATAATCGTGAAACCGTGAACTACCGTGAAAATTTCCTGAAATAAAGTTCTCAAAGAAATGTTTATTAGCCCAAAGTGATTTAGTGTTTATTTTTTGTGTCTCCTTTGTAGCTATTATAGCGCTTTTTGACTTCTTCGCACCGGATACAAATGTAAGCCCGCGTGATCCATATGCTTGGCCACATCAGCAGATTCCAAGACACGTCCTTATAAAACTCACCTGCTTTCAATAAATATGTTGTACTTTTGTTCTCACAATTACTATGGTATTTCTCGTAAGTATCGCTTTGTGACTATGCGAAGCACGCGTAAAAGCCGTGAAATAAATGGACTACGTGGTACATGGAGTGGGGAAAACATTTTTACTTTTGTATGGAACAAATTGGCGAAATGAGGAAGATCGTTAGAAGGCTTATAGTGAATTATGGTGCCCTTTAGTGCAGCGCTCCTGAGAAATTCTGCGTGTACAAATAAAAAAAGTATATGGTGCCTGAGTGTTCTAGTCTATGCCGAAGGCGATCAGACAAGTGCCAGACAGGGCTTGCGTGACTCAGCACCCAAATGTTATTGCTTATTCACCTCCCCGGAAATTGCGCTGTGCGCCTTTTCCCGTGAGGTCGATAATGGCACGGCGATGGGCTTATTGCCTTCGATCTTCGATTATGTCTCGTGAGTTTAGCACGGCCTTCAAAGCTACTTTTTGCCTTTAGCGCTTTACAACGTCGATTGTTAGGGGCTGATGCGAATTTATTTGTTTATTTATTTTGTATTTGTTTACTCCGTTATTTATGTTTTTGGGGAGAACAAAACTCACCCTCTCAGAGAGGTTTTTTAGTATTGCATTCTTGCTTCAGCTGCAAGAGCACAGTTTATGCCAGCAGAGGCTGTTAGAACACAGAATACGCTGTATTCACTGAGCCTAGACAGGGCACATCTTGCGCTACTGCACTATTATTATGTATTTTCCATGTGAGTATACTAAATTTTCTAATTGCTTATATGCGGGGGAGTACGTTAGACGCTGAAAAGTTGCCAGTAGCAGTAATAGTTGAAGATTCCTTTTCTTGGATCCCACCTATTTCTCTGTCTTTTAACCGTTGTGGCATGTCGGCTCTTCGCATCGTGTCATACAAACCGATAAAGAGAGTCGGTTAGAATAGAAATTGAAAGTATCGTGGCCGTCGGCAACATATGCCGAAGAAAACTTTGTTACAGAAGTCATTCCTGACGTCCAAGAGAATGCACAGCATTACAAGTTACGCTGCATTAATCACAATGTATAGGTTTTATTGTTACCCGCCGTGGTGGCTTAGCAGCTATGGTGTGGCGTTGCTGCGAGGGTCACTGCGAGAGGTCACCGGATCAAATCCCGGCCGTGGCGGCCGCATTTCGATTGGGGCGAAATGCAACAACGAAATTCCTCTCATTTTCATCCATTGAGCCACGTTTTGAGCTGTAGGACCAAGATTGCGGGACCTGTTTCTTTTTCGGCCGAGGCAATAGTCATGTAGCCGCACCAGAGCAACTCTATCACAGCCTTGATATTTTTCTTTCAAACCCAGGGTGAAGAAGGTTGGGATGGTTAGTACGTTCCTCACGCTTCCTTATATACTTTGAGCCGCAAAAAAGATACTTGAAACGTGCACGCAAACAAACAAACTAAGGATGAAATTTATCTCGCGCAAGTTAAAAAATAACGAAGGGATGAGTATAAAACATAACGGAGCTTAAAGCGACACGTTAAGCTCAGAGCAAAGGCAAGCAAGGCAAACCGACATAAACTTAGAGCACGTAAACGTTCCCTCCGAGAGTTCGACCTGCTGTTAGGAAGGTGCTGAGCCGGTGGTCCTCAAATTGTTTCTCTCGCTGGTGGAAAGCCGGGGCACTGGTTACACTTCTCTTGCGGCCGGGCCGTCGATGGCCTTGTGCAGCGCTTGCCCAAGTTTATCTCGCCGGCCTCAGCAGGAGGCAGCTCATGTGGCACACTTCAACCAAGAGACGAGAAGGGCCTCACGGTCAGTGCCCGTGGTAGGCCTCGTCCTAGAGACGGGCATCAGCAACAGAGCCGTCGCTTAGCAGGCGTGCCCTTCAGTCCCAGGACTGGCCTCCGCAATGGCGCCACAGCAGGAGCCCCTCGGCAACGGCACGGGGTGGGTGCCCATTGTCACACGCCCACGGCAGGAACGCTGGCACGAGCTCTTCTGGCGGGACTTCACTGAAGTACTCGAGCTCTCCCGAGGGTTCGCGAAGCATTCTCGCCTGTTACTTCTCTTGCTTCTTCTCCTCTCGTGTCCGTGCCACCAGCCCTCGGCTCACCTTCTTCGTTTTGTGTGCCCGGCACCGGCTTCGGTATAGTTGGCCAGGTCAAGGCCACCGGTCGCAATCGTGTCACAGGTTGGTTTGCCTCGACCGAAGGGGGTTTCTCCCCAAATGCACGGCGACATCGAGTAGTTTCCCGCGAAACAAATAAACACTGAAAAACTAGTAATCTTCAGGTCCATTCATCACAACAGTAATGCTTTTCTCTCCTTTACCTTAAAGGGGGAGAGAGGGGCGGAAACTAGTCGCAAGCCGTATTCAGGAAAGTACGTGCGGTATCCAAATAAACGTGTTCACAATTAACATATTTGTTTCATACATTTGTACTGGGCTCACTACGGAGGTGAATTTCTTCACCAAAGCTAAGTAGCACAATTATTCTGGCAAAAGGACGTATGCTGCCAAAATTAAGTTGCTAAAGCGTCGGCACCAGATAATCCAGGCCCTTATTTACAATGCAGAAATAATTAAATTTTTTGTTCGTAGGTGAATTTTGTCATTTATCAACCGCCTTTTGTAATAATTGTGTCCGGCAGCAGCTTTGGCTGGCATTGGCTTCTACTCTAGCTGAAGACAAGTCTGTAAATAACGGTACCGATTTATTTAGAAGCTTTGTTATAACGAAGCTTCTAAATAGTGTTCGTGATCATTTCTGTGTCCCTGTTTATGAATCAAGCGGTGCGCTCAAGGGCGCAGAAAAGCAAGGGGCCATTGACCGGTGCTCTACAGGAACATTCAAGAATTTACCTAGTTCTCTGTTTCTTCATTTGTTTAGGTATTTATTATATTGTGCTTATCTACATCTCCCATACGGCATAATTGTAGAAACGTTTAGTCATAGCCTAAAAGCGGAGTATTGTTAGAAAAGTAATAGAAACAACAGGAACAAACCTAAGAAAACAAGCAACAGACATAAATAAGTAAAATGTCCAAGGACACCTAAGCACTTAGGAGTTGTGAATGCCAAAGCATCAATGTCCAATTGAACGCCGCTGAGTGGTCCTTCGAGTTATGAGATCCTCGCGGGCAAGCGAGCGCGTTAAGACACTTGGTCAACGCCTCCTACATAGCACGAGCCCGGTGCACTTCCATCTCTGACGTCAGGTTACCCTGCCCGATTGCCGTAGAATCGAATGGGGACGCTGCCGAGTGAGTCGCGGTGATTTTGACGGCCCCGCTTTCGTCACGCCGGACTTGGCAATGGAAATTTCGGTGCAAGTAGCATGACGTAATAAGGCGCAGTGCACAGGCCCGCTATCTATGGGGCGCTAGTTGAAGCCATTGGGTAAGCCACTCAGCTTCTGAGCGTGGGGTCGACGGTTCGAAACTCACTATCGCCAACCATTTTCCTTTCGAATTTATTCTGTTTTTGTAAACATTGTTTCGTTATAGCGATTGCCTAGGCGAAGTGAGAACCCAGGCGAGAGCTTGCGCGGACAAGGAACGCGCGGATAAGCCAGGTTTCCGAGAACGACGTGGCGATGCCCTCACGCAACACCTAGCCCTCCAGTGTCGCAGCAGGTCTACCCTTTCGCCCCCTCTGCTCAGTCGAAGCGCACGCGTGACGTGACGTCGCACCCAATGGGAATTAGGTACCGTTTCACTGCTTCAGACGACAGACGCCACTTTTTCGCTCAGTGCGCCATTTGATGCTATCGCATCAAAAATAAACAACCATTCACAAGAGAAACATTAGTTCCGTACAAGTTTGCGTACCACAAGTAACAAATTGTATAGGATCGGCACATGACAAATAGATATTTAAAATCCACTTTCAACAACATTAAGAAGGTAATGTGTATTTACAAGATCACTTCGCGGCTTATATAGGTCATGATTCTATTAAAAAAAATTTAGAGCCTTTCCACTACTGTGAAGATGGAAGCAAGCGACGCTGTGGTTATGGTGGGTCTCCTGTAGTAAATATTGCTATTGTGAATTTATATATTATCATTATTGACTATATTGAGCGTCTTCGGCATGTTCGCCAAAGAGCAAGGACACTGGCCTTTTTGCCAGGCGCGATGGCCAAGTAGTGAGTTTGCTGCGCCAAGTCCGCCCCATCGTCATAGACTGCGTATGAGCCACAGCGTTCATAGCCGCGGCACACTGCACGGCAGAGTGAGGATCCTGTGACATCTCTCCCGCTCCTGCTCTCGGCCGCTCATGCCCACATATCCAACGCGGGTATGAGCCACACGTAATTTCTTTCTTCCCTTCCTTCCTTCTTTCTTTCTCTCTCTCTCTCTTTGTTCATTTCTTTCTTTCCATCCTTCCTTCTTTCTTTCTTTCTTGTCCCTGGCTATGCGGGTATGCGCACAAATACGTTAATGCGAGTATTAACAAGCGCACAAATACGTTAATGCGCAGCCTCACTCAAACACACTGAAGTTATTTTAAATGCAGGTCTTTAGCAATGCCATTTGAGCTGTTGTACATCTGGTGCAAAAGTTCCAACATTGAATTTTTTTTCGCGAGTTGTATGGTTTCCATCCAAGATGACAATGACAATGACAATGACAATGATGTTTATTTGCATCAGTACATAACACATCAGTACATGACGCGAGGGGCATGCAGAAAAAGCTGCCACATGGACAGCTTGACAAAGCCGCAGGCCCCCGCATTGGCGTTTGCGTGACGTTAGTATACACAGAAGCAGTACATCATTGTTTGCAAATGCCATTTGCACAAAATTAACCATCGCAAACCATGCAGAGCAAATTGCTAGCAGTATCAGACCTTTTCATGTTATAGTTACATTTCAGCTTTCTCGCCTGTCTAATTGTGATCGTCTCAATTTCTTTAAAAGTTTCAAATGCTTAATCGCTGGCAGATATTTATAGAATTTTTCTAGCACTGAGTAGCTGATGAACGAAAGCGCTCGACCAGCTCCAAAAGATTGACTCACATTCATTCTGTTCAACAGCTTCTAGCACCACACTTTGCAGCATCACATTTACACATATGCATGTCGGAGCCAAATTCATCGATCGCAGCTTCTGCCCTTGTAAATTGGCACGCCCGTCCGTGCACCAGCCAGCTTCCTAGCTGGCTGGTGCACGGACGGGTCATTTTTTTTCTATGACAGATGTTTCCTCACGCAAAGTTGAGAAATCATGTGTGGTCATAAATGTTAAATGTGTTCGATTTATCTCGGCGTGAGGGAGATATAAGAAATCGAGTGACGCGAAAGGCGCGAGAAAGTTGTCAGGTTTGACAAGGCACTGGCAATAGGCAATGTATCTCGCCACCAAATTGAAGTAACACGTTCGGTGTACGAGTCTCGTTCTATCGCCCTGCATAACGATCCGCTCTATATCAGGTTGTTCAAGTGGCGTTGCGAAGACAAAACCGTTGCGATGATCACGCACTCTTCGACCTGCTTTCTGTGTTTCGGTGCTGTGGATCACGCAAACACTCAAGTTCCTTGTTTTGTTTTTTTTTTTGTTTTTTTTTCTGCTCCGTCGCCGAGCTAAGCAAACCTTGCCAAATATCGACCGTAGAGGCACTTATTTCAGCAGGACACGGGAAATTAGCGGTGTGCGAGCAGAAAGTTAGTTACCTGGGTCAATCACTCCGCAACATTATAGGACTCGCATGACGCGTTCTGTATCCAAAATGTTTACCTAAAACATTAAACTTGGTGAACTTTGTTGCAAGTCAACTACAGTTGACTTGCAACAAAGTTCACCCAGTCACCATCACCACCAGACTCCTCATCCCAGAAAATACAGGTATTTTCTGTGATGAGGAGTCTGATGGCCAAATAATTGTGAAGTGGTCGTTTCAATACAGCCAAGGCGTATTATACAATAAGCAACATTATGCTGCAATATTTTACCGGAAGCGAAATTTTTTGCAGTGTGTGAAATTCAAGACGACGCGTGATACCTTTAGGAAGCATAATAATAATAACCGGCAAAAAACTATGCGCGGCTATGGGAGGGCTGAAAGATGCGGACTATTAAGTAGCATCGGTCAAGTTTTTCGAAGGCAACCACTCGCCGAACACACGGCAATAGCCGTGCACAGGTGCGCGTTGACCATGCTATACCACCCTCGTGGGCCGCACGTGGAGCATTTTTCTCCCTCTGCGTGACGCTTCCCTAAATTGCAACTGGAAGCCCGCACGATTCGAGGTCGTTGACCCTCGGCCCGGCAAAAGCTGTCTCGCAGCACTGGAACATCGTTCATGAATGACCCGTCCCCTCCAGCTTAGCGCCCTCTAGGCGGAGAGGCAATGCCGGACGCAGGCCAGCCATCAGAGAATAGGGCCCTTAGAGTGTCCCTGCCCGTTGGCCGAACATGACGCTACTTGCACGGGCTCGACGACTGTATGAACATGACTACACCTGTACGGGCTCAACGACTGGATGAAAATGACGTTACCCCGACGGACTGAAGGGGTGATAAGGCACGTTAACACCGAGAAGAAAGAGGCGTTCTTCTTGCCGCGGACCGCAGCGTCCGACTTGCTGCTGGCCATAGATGGCATTTTCTTACTGTTATCTTTCGTTCTTCTATTCCTCGACTTAATGTAAATGCACCTTAATTTTTTTCAGTCCTCCTCAACGTCGGCCAACTCCCGCACACAGCGGCAAGATCTAATAGGGGGCGTGTTTTAGGCCCTTCAACTTGTAAAGGCCGCCCAGGGCGACATGTGAACATGACAAAGTAAGGAGTTCGGTGATTGCGAACAGGAACCACTAGCGTAGGAGGCTGGGCGCTTGTTAGCACGTTATAGGAGTTGCTTAGTACCAGCAAGCACCTGTAGCCTCGAGAAACTTGCATATTGGGCGTTTTCTACTATTTTAAGGACTAATATACTAGATATATTTACAGATAAATCACTATTTCATAGGAAATAGCTTAGTACAGCAACATTCATTCTGAGCGACATCGACTCGGCAGAAGAGTCGGCGATTTCGCTCGCCACAACCTGTCAGGGACAAATTCCAATTTTGACAGTCTCGCAAGCAGCATGCAGACATTTTCAGAAAGGCCGTATGTCCACAGTGGCACACAGTATACTACTCAAGCCACACAACCTATACCTCTATATCGCTCCAATATCGTGGGGCTCTATATCGATAGGCTCTATATCGATATAGAGCCCCACGATATAGAGCGATATAGAGATATAGGTTGTGTAGCTGAGTAGTATACTGTGTGCTCTATATCGATATAGGCTCTATATCGATATAGAGCCCTATATATATAGGCGATATAGGCTCTATATCGTGGGGACGTCTGGACACGATTTCCTTGTGGGGAACATAGCGGCTGATGCGGCAGCCCGTGGTCATACCAACCTGATATCCCCGAGAGGCGATCGTACTGCGACGCCCCTCCCAAAATGATACAGAGACATTCTAGGACATTACAGATTAGACAGAAGGAAATACCCACCACCTCATCCCACAATTAGCAGGGCGGAAGCCGTGCAGCTACGAAGACTTCAAACGAATTCCTTCCCCCACGCCACATTATTGCACAAGACACATCCCACACTGTACGAACACAACTGTCAGTCCTGCGGAGTATCCAATACTCTCTATCATATGGTTTGCGTGTGCAACGGAGTCACGGAGGTGCCAACTAATCGATCGCCATCTGAAGAGCAGCGGGAGGACCTGCTGACCAGCACTGACCAGAGGACCAGCGACGATTGGTTGTATCGAGCAAGGCAGACAGCTCAGGGCCATGGCATTCCGAACTAAGGAAACCACCCACTTAGGGCAACATACGCAAGATCGTGCGGCTCTATTTTTTTCAATAAGGTTTATGTTATTATCATCAGAGAAAAAACCCTTGACAGTGGCGTTATGACTCGTTCCTAGCAACGGGTGCATAATATGGTTTAGCGTACTGATATCTACTAATACTTCCAGTCACCTCAACTAGTATACGACGCATCGCAAGCGTGAATATATTGGCATTTCTTACAAGGCGTACACCACGAGAGATCCAATGGAAGAAAAATCTCGAAGCACATGATGTCAGCAAGTTAATTTTGATCCGCCCTATAGAGCACAAAGGAGTGCTTATTTTCCACACTTACTTCAGCGCTGATTTCTTGTTTTGCGATGGCAATCATACGAACGCCCTCAGTGCGTTCGTGCCGTCGCCACTACAGTGCTGTTTGTGGGTGCGACGGCTCACACGCGGCCCACGCATCGAGTGGTTGACGTCACGGATCTGCTGTGGATAGCAGGCCCGGCATTCTACTTTATGACGTAATGCTTCTTGGAACAAAAGGGCGAGGTAGCATGTAATCCTAGATCGAAGGGCGCAGGCCCTGTGCTATCTAGGAGGCGTGGGTAGAGATGGCTAGTATTTTGACGCACGCATATTCTCACTCGCCTCGTTGGAGGTCACGTGATCTGCTGAGTTTCAAAGTCTCGGAACAATGGTAAAGAGAGCTAGAGCACGGAACGTTCGCCTTTATAGAAGCGCGCACACACTCCCCGGCAATCTCGTCACGCAATTGTGGTGACCGCGAATGCTCACGCCCAATTGAGGGAAGTCTTTCTATTGCGTGTTTGTGAGCTGTGTGACGTCACGCGAGTTTATTTAGTAACGAGGTGTTTACTATAATTTATAGTGCTCCCAAACCTACTAGGCTTACTACGTGCCGTATTGTATTACTTTTATATCGCTTTAAATATTTCGCCCTTATGGTGAAACTGCGACCGTTTTTGCCTCCTTAGGAAGGTATGTTAGGAGCACCCGCCGTGGTGGCGTCATTGTATTGGCATTGCACTGCTGAGTCCGTGGTCGCAGAATCCAATCCCGGCCATGGCGGCCTCACTCTGATGGCCTCGAAACGCAAGAAACGCCGGTGTCATGTCCATTAGGTGCACGTTACAGAATACCAGGTGTTCAAATCATTCTGTAGTCGGCCAGTACAGTGTGCCTCATAATCATATCGCGGGTTTCGTAAGTAACCCCATGATTTAAATTATTTTTTCGTCGGGAGCGTACGCAGAATATATTTTGATGCCGAGGCATCAATGGCCCATTGAGCGAAATGCTGTGTCGTCTGTAGCAGCGAAGCGGCACCTAAATTCCCATTGGCGCGACCCATGGCACGAGCGCGCCTCGATGGAACAGAGTGACGAATAAGAATACTTGCTGCTCTGCTAGCGCACTAGGTGTCGCGGAAGAGGAGGGGGCATTGCCGCGAC